>NC_135803.1:72444410-72678848 GCF_964213995.1 Mustelus asterias | reverse complement strand
GGGAGTGAGGTGGTGGCGGGGGGGGGGAGTGAGGTGGTGGCGGGGGGGGAGTGAGGTGGGGGCGGGGGGGGGAGTGAGGTGGGGGCGGGGGGGGAGTGAGGTGGGGGCGGGGGGGGAGTGAGGTGGGTGGGGGGGGGAGTGAGGAGGAGGTGGGGGTGGGGGGGGAGTGAGGAGGAGGTGGGGGTGGGGGGGAGTGAGGAGGAGGTGGGGGTGGGGGGGGAGTGAGGAGGAGGTGGGGGTGGGGGGGAGTGAGGAGGAGGTGGGGGTGGGGGGGAGTGAGGAGGAGGTGGGGGCGGGGGGGGTAGTGAGGTGGTGGCGGGGGGGGTGAGGAGGTGGTGGCGGGGGGGGGAGTGAGGTGGGGGCGGGGGGGGAGTGAGGTGGGGGCGGGGGGGGAGTGAGGTGGGGGCGGGGGGGGAGTGAGGTGGGGGCGGGGGGGGAGTGAGGTGGGGGCGGGGGGGGAGTGAGGTGGGGGCGGGGGCGAGTGAGGTGGGGGCGGGGGGGAGTGAGGTGGGTGGGGGGGGGAGTGAGGTGGGGGTGGGGGGGGGGGAGTGAGGAGGAGGTGGGGGTGGGGGGGAGTGAGGAGGAGGTGGGGGCGGGGGGGAGTGAGGTGGGGGTGGGGGGGGTGAGGAGGAGGTGGGGGCGGGGGGGAGTGAGGTGGGGGCGGGGGGGGTGAGGAGGAGGTGGGGGCGGGGGGGGAGTGAGGAGGAGGTGGGGGCGGGGGGGAGTGAGGAGGAGGTGGGGGGGGGGAGTGAGGAGGAGGTGGGGGGGGGGAGTGAGGAGGAGGTGGGGGCGCGGGGGAGTGAGGAGGAGGTGGGGGCGGGGGGGGCGTGAGGAGGAGGTGGGGGCGGGGGGGAGTGAGGTGGGGGCGGGGGGGGGAGTGAGGAGGAGGGGGGGGAGTGAGGAGGAGGTGGGGGCGGGGGGGAGTGAGGAGGAGGGGGGGGACTGAGGAGGAGGTGGGGGCAGGGGGGGTGAGGAGAAGGTGGAGGGGGGAGGAGAAGGTGGGGGCGGGGGGGTGAGGAGAAGGTGGGGGCGGGGGGGCAGTGAGGAGACGGCGGGGGGGGAATGAGGAGAAGGTGGGGGCGGGGGGCGCTGTGAGGAGAAGGTGGGGGCGGGGCGGGCAGTGAGGAGGGGGCGGGGGGAATGAGGAGATGGTGGGGGCGGGGTGGGAGTGAGGAGGAGGTGGAGGGGGGAAGTGAGGAGGAGGTGGGGGAGGGGGGAGTGAGGAGGAGGTGGGGGCGGGGGTGGGGTGAGGAGCAGGCGGGGGGGTGAGGAGAAGGTGGGGGGGGAGTGATGAGACGGCGGGGGAGGGAGTGAGGAGAAGGCGGGGGGGTGAGGAGAAGGCGGGGGCGGGGGGAATGAGGAGAAGGCGGGGGGCAGTGAGGAGAAGGCAGGGGGGGAGTGATGAGAAGGCGGGGCGGGGGGAGAGTGATGAGAAGGCGGGGGGGGGGAGTGAGGAGTGGGCGGGGGGGTGAGGAGAAGGCGGGGGCGGGGGGAATGAGGAGAAGGCGGGGGGGGAGTGATGAGAAGGCGGGGGCGGGGGGGGAGTGAGGAGGAGGCGGGGGGGGAGTGAGGAGGAGGCGGGGGGGAGTGAGGAGGAGGCGGGCGGGGGGAGTGAGGAGAAGGCGGGGGGCGGGGAGTGAGGAAGAAGTGGGGGGGGGGAGTGAGGAAGGGGTGGGGGGAGTGAGGAAGGGGTGGCGGGGAGTGAGGAAGAGGTGGGGGGAGGAGTGAGGAAGAGTGGGGGGGGGAGTGAGGAAGAGGTGGGGGGGGGGAGTGAGGAAGAGGTGGGGGGGGGGGAGTGAGGAAGAGGTGGGGGGGGGGGGAGTGAGGAAGAGGTGGGGGGGGAGTGAGGAAGAGGTGGGGGGGGGGGAGTGAGGAAGAGGTGGGGGGGGGGGGGAGTGAGGAAGAGGTGGGGGGGGAGTGAGGAAGAGGGGGGGAGTGAGGAAGAGGTGGGGGGGAGTGAGGAGAGGGGGGTGGCGGGGGGGTAGAGTGAGGAGGAGGCGGGTGGGGAGTGAGGAGGAGGCGGGTGGGGGAGTGAGGAGGAGGCGGGTGGGGGAGTGAGGAGGAGGAGGCGGGTGGGGGAGTGAGGAGGAGGAGGCGGGTGGGGGAGTGAGGAGGAGGAGGCGGGTGGGGGAGTGAGGAGGAGGAGGCGGGTGGGGGAGTGAGGAGGAGGAGGCGGGTGGGGGAGTGAGGAGGAGGAGGCGGGTGGGGGAGTGAGGAGGAGGAGGCGGGTGGGGGAGTGAGGAGGAGGAGGCGGGTGGGGGAGTGAGGAGGAGGAGGCGGGTGGGGGAGTGAGGAGGAGGAGGCGGGTGGGGGAGTGAGGAGGAGGAGGCGGGTGGGGGAGTGAGGAGGAGGAGGCGGGTGGGGAGTGAGGAGGAGGAGGCGGGTGGGGGAGTGAGGAGGAGGAGGCGGGTGGGGGAGTGAGGAGGAGGAGGCGGGTGGGGGAGTGAGGAGGAGGCGGGTGGGGGAGTGAGGAGAAGGCGGGGGCGGGGGGGAGTGAGGAGAAGGCGGGGGCGGGGGGGAGTGAGGTGGGGGCAGGGGGGGGAGTGAGGAGAAGGTGGGGGGGAGGAGTGAGGAGAAGGCGGGGGCGGGGGGGAGTGAGGTGGGGGCAGGGGGGGGAGTGAGGAGAAGGTGGGGGGGAGGAGTGAGGAGAAGGCGGGGGGGGGGGAGGAGAAGGCGGGGGGGGGGGGGAGTGGGGTGGGGGCCGGGGGGAGTGAGGAGAAAGTTGGGGTGGGGGGGGGGGGAGTGAGGAGAAGGTGGGGGGGTGAGTGAGGAGAAGGTGGGGCGGGGGGGAGTGAGGAGAAGGTGGGGTGGGTGCGGGGGGGGGGGAAGAGTGAGGAAGGGGTGGTGGCAGAGGGGGGGAGTGAGGGGGTGGGGAGTGAGGAGGAGGTGGGGGCAGGTGGGGGTTAGTGAGGAGAAGGTGGGGGAGGGGGAGTGAGGAGGGGGCGGGGGGGAGTGAGGAGGGGGCGGGGTGGGAGTGAGGCGGGGGCGGTTGGGGTGGGAGTGAGGTGGGGGGGTGGGGGCGGGGGGAGTGAGGAGGAGGGGGGTGGGGCGGGGGGGAGTGAAGCGGGGGCGGGTGGAAGTGAGGGGTTGGAGGAGGCGGGAGGGAGTGAGGGGTTGGAGGCGGGAGGGGGGAGTGAGGGGTTGGAGGCGGGAGGGGGGAGTGAGGGGTTGGGGGCGGGGGGGAGTGAGGGGTTGGGGGGGGAGTGATGGGTTGGAGGCGGTGGTGGAGGCGGGGGGGGAGTGTGGGGTTGGAGGGGGAGGCGGGGGGTGAGTGAGGAGGAGGTGGTGGAGGGGGGCGGGGGGAAGGAGGTGGGGGCAGGAGCGAGGACGGTGGGGTGGAAGGGTGAGGCGGGGCAGTTGGGGCATGGGGGAGGTGGGGGTGGGCGCGAGGGTGAGGAGGGAAGTGGGGTTGGAGGGGGGTTGAGGAAGGAGGTGGGGGTGGGGTGGAAGGGTGAGGTGGGGCGCGGGGGAGAAGGGGTGTGGGGTTTGGCGGGAGGGTGAGGAGGGAAGTGGCGTTGGAGGGGGGGGCGAGGAAGTGGGAGTTTTGTCATGTTGTGCAATTGTAATGGGATGTGGGGAGAAGTAAAGTCAAGACTTGAATGTAGGAGTTTAACATGGGGGACTGTATTATGACTGCTAAGTTTTTCACCCAGTCGAAACATTGAGAGGAGGAAGGACGCTGTAGCCGAAAAAGCAGCTGGAGTTATGTTGTTGTGCGATGATGATCTGATTGTTCCAGTTGTCTGAACGCAAACAAACATTACAATTAGTGCTGCTTCGATCCATTGTCCTTTAGTGTCCTCTATAATTGCTGAGCAGCTTCATTGGATGTTTTAGGAAGGGTATGTTTCCCATAGCCTGATGCTCAAGATGGAGTGTTTAAATTCGCTGAAAACTGATATTTTTGTTCAAGCTTATTTTACTCTTATCTCTTGCTACACTGAGAACAGCTGAACAAGTTTAAATTATAGTGTTTCTGGTGCTTGGAGTCTTTGTCATCCTCCCCCTTTATATTGTGTGAAATCAGAAGTGACGTTCACGAGGGGTCACGGGCTCAAGGTGAGAGGGGCGAAGTATAACTCAGATATCAGAGGGACGTTTTTTACACAGAGGGTGGTGGGGGCCTGGAATGCGCTGCCAAGTAGGGTGGTGGAGGCAGGCACGCTGACATCGTTTAAGACTTACCTGGATAGTCACATGAGCAGCCTGGGAATGGAGGGATACAAACGATTGATCTAGTTGGACCAAGGAGCGGCACAGGCTTGGAGGGCCGAAGGGCCTGTTTCCTGTGCTGTACTGTTCTTTGTTCTTAAAACCTTTGAAATCCTAAATACATTTTCTGAAGAACCATTTGAGGTAATTTTATGATCAAAGTGTGGGATATTATTGTTGGGAAATGGAACATTTGCCCATTTTGGATGTATATTGTTTCCAACAAGTCAGTTTTAGCACAGTTGGTCAAACTTCCTTAAATCTACTCTACCCCAACAATAATCCTAATCTTACAAGAGCAGTCTTTCATTGAAGATCTAACTTTGGAGAAAAGCATCACATGATTGATAGATGAGCTATAGTTCCCAATGTTTCTGCATTTGTGAAATTGAGCAGGAGTTTCTCATCTATATGCTGCCCTTGACGACATAATTCAAAGGTTACAGAATTAGTTTTAACCTGAATACTGACAATACACAGCTCTTCCTCATCACCACTTCTCTCGACTTTACTACTGCCATATTATCAAACTGCTGATCTGACCTCCATAGAATCTACAGCGCAGAAGGAGGCCATTTGGCCCATCGTGCCTGCACCGACAACAATCCCACCCAGGTCCTATCCCTGTAAACCCATATATTTATCCTCCTATTTTCCCTGACACCAAGGGCAATTTAGCATAGCCAATCCACCTCACCCGCACATCTTTGGACTGTGGGAGGAAACAAGCACCCTGAGGAAACCCACAAAGATACGGGGAGCATGTGCAAACTCCGCACAGGCAGTAGCCTGAGGCCGGAATTGAACCCGGTCTCTGGTGCTGTGGGGCAGCAGTACTAACCACCAAGTGGATGAGCAGAAATTTCCTCCCATTAAATGTTGGGAAGACTGATTTTTGTTCTCCATTCCAAACTGTTTCCCAAATACTGACTTTATCCCTGTCCCTAACAGTCTGACATCTAGCCAGTCTGTTCACGATCTTGGTGTCTCATTTGATCCTGAGTTAAGATTTGTGCCCTCCCTAAGACTGCCTTTTTCCACCTCCATAGCATTCAACTTCACTTATCTCAACTCATCAACTGCTGAAACCATGCCTTTGTTATTTCTAGTTTCGACTGTTCAGACACACTCCTGGCTGGCTTCCCACATTTTTTCCTCCATAAAGTTGAGGTTGTCCAAAACTCTGCTTCTCATGTCTTAACTCTCAGCAAGTTTGTTTGTATGCTGACCTGCATTGATTCCCAGGCAAACAACACCTTGTTTTCAAGTCCCACCATGGCCTCCTCCTTTCTTTCCCCCTCCCCATCTCTAATCTTCTCCAGCCCTATAACCCTTTAGGTATCTGCACTTCTCTAATTTTTATGAATTTTCAATCATCATTGCTCCATCCACCATTGGTGACCGTGTCTTCAGTTGTCTGGATACCAAGCTCTGAAATTCCCTCCCTGCACATCTCCATCTCTCTGTCACTTTGCTCCTTGAAGACGCTCCTTAAAGTTTACCTCTTGGTCATCTGACCTAATATCTCCTTATGTGTCTCAATATCAGACTTTTGTAATACACTTATGAAGCATCTTGGAAAGTCTCATTACAGTAAAGGCATACATAAACATAAGTTGTTGGACTTGATGAATGCTGTTGTACAACAGAAATCTGATCTATTTTCAGTTTCTGTTTTGTCATCTCGTTTAGTGTATTGGAGTTCCTGGGGCCCACTGTGGCAGTAATCAGAATATCTTCCGCTATCACGTCGGTACACTCATTTGCTTATTTGCCACTATGAAGCTCCGTAGATTGTGCTTGATGAGCATAATAGTATAGGTAGACTTGTGAAGATCTGTAACTGCCTAACAGTGAATTTACAAAATTATTCATCTTGTGTTTATGCTCATCAGCTTTGACTCTGTAACTCGTTTCAACCATGTATTTGAATTATTTCTGTGTATCTGGATGCTAGGCACACTGCACATGTTGCTAGGATTCCAGAGGGCCACATTAAGGAATGTTTTAAATATTTCTGTTTCCTCTTGAACTGCAAAAAATGGTCTGCAGTTTATTCTGACTTAACTTCTAACAACTTTATTCTGGCTGTTTTTGCTGGGGCATTTTGAATTGTATGATACTGGGGGAGTTCCAGATCAGTCGCTGGAGTAAACAAAATGGCAATTGCCACATGTGCACTTGCACAACATGAAACCCTTCCAGAAAAAAAAGCCGAAGTAACCAAGGCCTTCTGTCTTCCTCACCATTGTGTGTCAGTGAGCAGGAAAAAATCTCTGACCTGATCAGATGCCTGTTTTTCTTCATCATTTCCTCTTTACGTGTATTTTAACTTCTTGTCTGTACAGTTTATAATATTTCATTACGTTTGCTACTGTGGGCCATTAGTTAGCATTTTAAGCTTTGAGTCTGAGCTTCTTGGGCTTCCTTCAACTTCATTTTTAATTATTTGAATATGATTTTCTTCCAATGTGTAGTAATTTACAGTTGTCCGCTTTGACTTTCACCTGTAGCTGTCCTAACATCTTTTCTAACTCATTGCTTTGAACTGTCTGCATTAACTTGGCATCATGTGCAAATTTGACTATTTTGTATTGATCCTGAATCTGTCATTTTAATTAGAAACGCACGTGGTTCTATCACTGAATCCTAGGGCATCCCACTCAACAGCTTTCCCCTTCCCTGGATGCTATTTCTTTGTGGGGATGCCGGCGTTGGACTGGGGCAAACACAGTAAGAAGTCTCACAACACCAGGTTAAAATCCAACAGGTTTATTTGGTAGCACAAGCCACTAGCCTTCAGAGTGCTGCCCCTTCATCAGGTGAAATGGATTTCAGTTCACAAACAGGACATATACAGACACAAACTCAATTTACAAAATAATGGTTGGAATGCGAGTCTTTACAGGTAATCAAGTCTTAAAGGTACAGACAATGTGAGTGGAGAGAGGGTTAAGCACAGGTTAAAGGGATGTGTATTGTCTCCAGTCAGGACAGTTAGTGAGATTTTGCTAGCCCAGGCAAGTTGTGGGGGTTACAGATAATGTGACATGAACCCAAGATCCCGGTTGAGGCCGTCCTCGTGTGTGGAACTAGGCTATCAGTCTCTGCTCAGCGATTCTGTGTTGTCGTGTGTCGTGAAGGCCGCCTTGGAGAACGCTTACCCAAAGATCAGAGGCCGAATGCCCGTGACCGCTGAAGTGCTCCCCAACAGGAAGAGAACACTCTTGCCTGGTGATTGTTGAGCGGTGTTCATTCATCCGTTGTCGTAGTGTCTGCATGGTCTCCCCAATGTACCATGCCTCGGGACATCCTTTCCTGCAGCGTATCAGATAGACAACGTTGGCCGAGTTGCAAGTGTATGTCCCGTGTACCTGGTGGATGGTGTTCTCACGTGAGATGATGGCATCCGTGTCGATGATCCGGCACGTCTTGCAGAGGTTGCTGTGGCAGGGTTGTGTGGTGTCGTGGTCACTGTTCTCCTGAAGGCTGGGTAGTTTGCTGCGGACAATGTTCTGTTTGAGGTTGTGCGGTTGTTTGAAGGCAAGAAGTGGGGGTGTGGGGATGGCCTTGGTGAGAAGTTCATCTTCATCAATGACATGTTGAAGGCCCTGGAGAAGATGTCGTAGCTTCTCTGTTCAGAAAAAGTACTGGATGACGAAGGGTACTCTGTCTGCCGTGTCCCGTGTTTGTCTTCTGAGGAGGTTGGTGCGGTTTTTCATTGTGGCGCATCGGAACTGTCAACAGTTCCACAGCGAAAAACCGCACTGACCTCCTCAGAAGACAAACACGGGACACGGCGGACAGAGTACCCTTCGTCATCCAGTACTTCCCCAGAGCGGGGAAGCTATGACATCTTCTCCAGGTGTTGAGACTTCTTACTGTGCTTTTTCTTCAACAAGTACTTGCTGTTTTCTCCCATTTAACCCTAAGTCCCTTATCAGCTTGCAAGAAATCTTGTTTCGAAAATGTGTGACCACTGTTGACCCTCTTAGTCTTGTGGTTTCAGATAATCAGGCTGACACTTTATTAATAGCATTGCAACAATGCAGGCAAAGCTTAATTACACAGTCTGGGAACAGAGGTAGTGGTTTGAATTCTTTTCATATGTCTAGCAGACAACAGCTAAACAACTTATAATTACATCTAACTAATTTTTAACTACCCTCAAGATTGTTTGGATTATTTTTCAGTTTATTTTTATCTCATTGGAAGCAAGTTGTCTTCATTCTTTGCAGGTTAAGAAACACAAGGTTACAATACAAATTCTCCATGTTATAAAGTCAGAATTTTGCAGCATGGAAACAGGCCCTTTGGCCCAACTTGTCCATGCCGCTCTTTTTTTTAAACCCCTAAGCGAGTCCCAATTGCCCACATTTGGCCCATATCCCTCTACCCATCATACCCATGTAACTGTCTAAACACTTTTTAAAAAGACAAAATTGTACCCACTTCTATTACCTCTGGCAGATTGTTCCAGACACCACCCTCTTTGTGAAAAAATTGCCCCTCTGGACACTTTTGTATCTCTCCCCTCTCACCTTAAACCTACGTCCCCTAGTTTTAGACTCCCCTACCTTTTGAGAAAAGATATTGACTATCTATCTAATCTATGCCCCTCCTTATTTTATACATCTCTATAAGATCACCCCTCAGCCTTCTACGCTCCACAGAAAAAAGTCCCAGTCTATCCAGCCTCTCCTTATAACTCAAACCATCAAGTCCCAGTAGCATTCTAGTAAATCTCTTCTGCACTCCTTTTCTAGTTTAATAATATCCTTTCTATAATAGGGTGACCGGAACTGTACAGTGTTCCCAAGTGTGGCCTTACCAATGTCTTGTACAACTTCAACAAGACGTCCCAACTCCTGTATTCAGTGTTCTGACCAATGAAACCAAGCATGCTGAATGACTTCTTCACTCTGTCCACCTGTGACTCCACTTCCAAGGAGCTATGAACCTGTACCCCTAGATCTCTTTGCTCTGTAACTCTCCCCAACGCCCTAACATTAACTGAGAAAGTCCTGCCCTGGTTCAATCTACCAAAATGCATCACCTCACATTTATCTAAATTAAACTCCATCTGCCATTCATCAGCCTGCTGGCCCAATTGATCAAGATCCCGTTGCAATTCGAGATAACTTTCACTGTCCGCTATGCCACCAGTCTTGGTATCATCTGCAAACTTACCAACCATGCCTCTTATATTCTCATCCAAATCATTAATATAAATGACAAATAACAGTGGATCTAGCACCGAGCCCTGAGACACACCGCTGGTCACAGGTCTCCAGTTTGGAAAAACAACCTTCTACAACCACCCTCTGGCTTTTGTCATCAAGGCAATTTTGTATCCGTTTAGCTACCTCACCCTGGATCCTGTGAGATTTAACCTTGTGCAACAACCTACCATGCGGTACCTTGTCAAAGGCCTTGCTAAAGTCCATGCAGACAACATCAACTGCACTGCCCTCATCTACCTTCTTGGTTACCCCTTCAAAAAACTCAATCAAATTTATGAGACATGATTTTGCACTCTCAAAGCCATGCTGACAGTCCCTAATCAGTCCTTGCGTCTCTAAATACCTGTAGATCTTGTCTCTCAAAATACCTTCCAACAACTTACCCATCACAGATGTGAGGCTTACTGGCTCTAGTTCCCAGGCTTTTCCCTGCAGCCCTTGTTAAACAAAGGCACAACATTTGCCAATCTCCAATCTTTAGGCATCTCACCTCTGGCTGTTGATGATTCAAATATCTCTGCTCGGGGGACCTACAATTTCCTCCCTAGCCTCCCACAATGTCCTGGGATACACTTCGTCAGGTCCCAGGGATTTATCTACCTTGATGCGCTTTAAGATTTCCAGCACCACCTTCTCTGTAATATGTACACTCCTCAAGACATCACTATTTATTTCCCCAGATTCCCTAACATCCATGCTTTTCTCAACAGTAAATACTGTTGAGAAATATGTTGTAATGTGATTTTAGGAGGTCCTTTTTCAGGTTTACGATCTGGTGGTTTTCTGATGTGCACCCTCATTCATCCTGGTGCATTTCAATCCTTCAGTCTGCTTTCTTTGCAGTGGTTGCTGTAGAATCAAAGGTTGGAGTGCTGAAACTGTTCATTTAACCCCAGGCGTTTTTCCTGCAATGTCTAATCTGGTTATGTTACTGGCTAGATGGGAGTATGGAGGATTTCTCATTCTCAACTTCTGATTTGTGGTTCCTGATCTGGGGTGTTTGGCAGGATGGTGAACTTATCTCAAATGTAATTTTTCTTATTTTATGAAGAAAGTATTTGTACAGCACTTTTATGATCTTGACACCTCAACGCAATTTATTTCAAAAGAACTTCATTGGCTGGATAGTCGCGGTTGTAGTTAACATAGTTACCAATTTGCAAACAGTAGTATGATAACGAGATAAACTGAGGGATACATATTTGTCAGGAAACAGTGGCAAATCACATTACATTCTCTAATTTCTTATCTGACACCTCAGTAGTGGAGTGGGGTGTTGGCTTGGATATATTGTGCTCAAGTTCTGAGAGTAGGACTTGATTCTTCAATCTTTTGACCCGGCCAAGGGTTCTACCGACTGAGTCATTGCCTAACACTCTACAGGTATAATGGACCAATGGGACGGCACAGTGGTTAGCACTGCTGCCTCACAGCACCAGGGACCCAGATTCAGTTCCCGGCTTGGGTCACTGTCTGTGGGGAGTTTGCACTTTTGCCCCTTGTTGCGTGGATTTCCTCCCACAGTCCGAAAGATATGTAGGTTAGGTGTATTGGCCATGCTCAATTCTCCCTCAGTGTACCGAAACAGGCACGGGAGTGTGGCGACTAGGGGATTTTCACAGTAACTTAATTGCAATGTTAATGTAAGCCTACTTGTGACACTAATAAAAATAATTTTTAAAAATGGTCTTGCTGTGATTCTATACGATGTACTGAATTGGCAGTCTCCAAGGAGAGTCCTTTACACTTTGTTCCCTCCCCCACCATCCATTGTGAACAAACTGTGTTCGAGTTCACTGCAAACAGTTTTAAATGAACATATGTGCGCCATCCAAGGGAGTGAAGGATTTAATGAAGCTCTTTTGGCTTTGCTAGATTGGGATCATTTGGTATCACATCAAGAACAGAATTCATTCAGATTTCACTTGACATTGGTGTGTAATTTGCATGGAACATTTGGATACATAACAATGATTAAAAGTAATTAACAGTATGGGAAACAGGATGTTCCAAAGATATAAATTTTATAAAGGACAGCTCCATTTACTGACAAATTTTCCAAAGCCATTTATTTGATTTATTTCAATTATATTCCCTCATAACTTTGTTCCATTGTGAATAGTTCTGCCTGATTTTTTTTTCTCTTCCCTCCTGAACATTTGAATCCTTAATGGTGTATGGGCTCCATGTACTTGATGCCTTTGGGTTGTTAATTATGAGTAGGCCTCAGTAGTGAGTATAATTGAGAAGCATGTTCCCAGCGGGAGTTGATGAGGGACTGTGTGTAGGATTTCTTGTTTCTTAACCTGGGGCACCCTGGTCCAAGTTAGAATTTGTGACCTTTGGCAGTGCTGTTTGTTGCTGGACCCACAGAGCCTTGGAGGATTCCTGAATTCTAATTTTTAAAAATAACAATTTTGTTATATATCAATTGTATTCATTCATTATTTAAAATATTTCTATTATGTAATCTCAAATTAGTCTACTCTCACTTCCCAAGCCTCCAGTAGTAATCATGTCCAAGTCTCTCATATCCAAATCCTGGCTGAAAGGGAAGATTCTGGGACTGTGTTAATAAGTTGCCATCTCCTTACTTTCTCTTTCCAGAGCAGAGGCTCTTATAGATACTATATACTTAATACTAAAGATACTATACACATTTTGTATTGTACTCTGGTTTTTAATTACATTTTTGAAATCCAATTATCTGCATTGCTGTGTAAAGTTTAATTGTGAATATTAATAGCAGCGGGAGTAGACCTTTCCGTGTCTCAAGTCTGGTCCACCAGTCAGTTAGATCGTGTTTGATTTGTACCTCTTATCTAATGACTTGTGTCTTAAATTTTAATTGATCCAACAGCCATACTTTTTTTGGAGGAGAGTGATCCAGATTTCTACTGCTTTTGTATGAAAAGAAATTCCTGATTTCACTCCTTATTGGCCTATTTGCAATTTGAGTTTCTTATTGTTTTCTGGAATGTGGACAAGGCCAGCATTGGGATGTGGAGAGCATTTCATCACACTCCTGACTTGCGCATTGTCGGTGGTAGACAGGCTTTGGGGAGTTGGGAGGGGAGTTGCTCTGTGCCAAATTCCCAGCCCCTCTGTGCCAAATTCCCAGCCTCTGATCTGCTCTTGTAGCCACGGTATTTATATGGCTCATTCAAGTTCAGTTTCTGGTCAATGGTAACCCCCAGGATGTTGATAATGGGGAATTTTGCAATGATTAATGCCATTGAATGTCAAGGGGCAGTTGCTTAGATTCTGTTTTGTTGGAGATAATCATTGCCTGGCACTTGTGCGGCACAAATGTTATTTGCCATTTATCAGCCTAAGTCTGAATATTGTCCAGATGCTGATTATGTGGGCATAAGGATACGGAATTTCTTGTTCTGGATTGTTATACCAAAGGAAATTGTTTTTCTGTATGTATCTTATTCTTTATCATTTTAAACACCAAAAATAAATCTTTAACCTTCTATGCAAGTTACAGTTATATAACCAGACCTCGTTATTAACTCCTAATATGTGGTTTCATTCTGGTGAATATTCTCTCACAGGCCAATATATCTTTGCTGATGTATGTTGTCCAAAATGGAATTAAATGCAGTATTCTAGCTTGGGTCTGACCAAAACTGTAACTGGGGCATCACCTTGTACCCTTGCTTCCAACCCTCTTGAGATAGTCCAGTATTCCATGAGCTTTTTGATTACTTGTTTCACCTATGCACTAGCCTTTCATGATTTGTGTACTTTGAAATCCAAAATCCTTTGCTCCTTCAGTTTGTCCACTTAACAAACAATTTGCTTTGCTCTAATGCTCCTAACCTAGTGTCACGTACAACTCTTATGATTTTGAAAGAAAATATATGGTGAAAACTGTGGCCCAGTACAGATCCCTGGGAAGCACCACCACAAGTTGAATCTTGCCAACGGGAACACATCTTTTTATTCATCTCTCTTATGTTCCAATCGATCACTAGGATGCCTCCAATATTGTTCACCATTTTTGCTGCTAATCACTTATGTGGACCCTTACCAAATATCTTCTGGAAGTCAATAGTAACCTCTTTAAAGTGGTAAAACTTCCCAGGAGTGCTATCAGATATAAAATTGACACACTGACTCAAAGGGCCAGAAGCTTGTTTAGGAAGGGAGATTTTAAAAGTTCTCTTTGAGGGAGAGAGAGGCAATTAGAGCTCAGATGCCTAAAGGCATGGCTGTTAATGACAACATTTATTGGGTCTGCCCTTAGCCTTCTCTTGTCTAACAACAATTCCAGTTTCCCAGTCTCTCCAAAGCTAAAACCCCTCATTCCTAGAATCATTTGGTAAACTTCCTTTGTCCTCTTCAAGGCCTTATCCTTCCTAAAGTGTGATGTCCAAAATTATACTCCAGCTGCAGCCTAACCAGAGATCGAAGATTTTACATGATTTTGCTTTTGCATTTAAGTACCTCCATTTACAAAGCCGTGTATCTCATATACCTTCACTGCCTTTATCAACTCACCCTGATATTTTTGGAGATTTGTGTATACCTACATTCTATGGATGAACTACTGCCTTGAACTGCTACAATCCATCTGGTGTAAATGCATCCATAATGTTGTTACGATTGGAGTTCCAGGATTTTGACCCAATGAACTTTGCGGGAACCACCATTTTACAATATGCTTTTGTGTATGGTGCACAGAAAATGCTTTATACAGGGCAGACACTGCAGCATTTACAAATGTAGAACGTGCTGCTAGGCAACTTAGCTTTGCACGAATGTCTCTACTTGGGTTCTTTCAGTGCTTTGTTTGCAGCATTGGATTTCTTATGTTAAGTAGCCAACAGGATGTGCGATTGCGTTGCATGCTGAGAGGGGTTAGTGTAACTGAGTTTATCATTGAGCTAGGTTGTGATCTGGATTCGCCTTTAAAAACAAATGACAGGGTCATTTGAACTTGCTTTGTGTTCAGCCAACTGATTAATCTGTCAGCCCTATTTATTCTGCTTTAATGTGTATAAAGCCAGAGGAATCTCCAATTTCCTACCATATGCTCCAACCACAATGTAATGTATGTTTTGTGGATCGTGTAATTTTAGCTTTCTAAAATTTTATTATTTCTCTTTCCTGGTATCCAGCCCTCAGTTTTCCTTTCCTCCCCAAAAGGTACTGCCTCTTGCAACATCTCTTTGCCTGTTGTCCATGTGCATGCTCTTGGGGTTCACTGCATTGTGTTGGGGAGCAGATTCCTGTCCAAGGAACTGGAGCCAAACTTGTCCTCCTGCTGCATTTCCTTCCCATTTCTGAACTCTGGTACCAAGAATGTACTAACTTGCCATTCTGGATGTGATCTCAGTATATAGTAGGGATCAAATGTAAAGTTTTACTGATATTTTTAGATCTCCCTTACAGCTGCACAAATTACTGTAGCTGTAGGTGTAAGTTGCAAAATTGATTAACCCTCGATTCCTCTGCCAAACAAAGATAATCCCTTTTCCTAAGCTTTCCTGTCAACCAATTACTAACCCATGTTACCAAGTTACTTCCAATTCTACAATAAAAACAAAATACTGCGGATGTTGGAAATGCTGAAAATTCTGGGGTCTGGTAACATCTGTGGAGGGAGGAATAGTGTTTAAAGTTTTGAGGTCAATGATTTCTTCATTCCACTAAGCTTTTCCAGCATTTTCTGTTTCCATTTCCAATTTTGTGTGCTTTCATTTTTGCTAATGATTTTTGGTCTGGAACCCACCAGACACTTACTGGAAGTGGACAACATCCAAAGGTACTTCCCTCTGCACCAAGTTGTTGACCCCCTCCAGAAATTCAGCTCGCTGTCAGACATGATCTACTTTTCATAAATCCATGCTGACGCTTTTTGATTTTGTTAAAAGGCTCAGTCACACTGTCACTGAAGGTGAATTCTAATCACTTCCTCAAAGCTAACATTAAATTGACAGCTCTGTAGATTTCTGGTTTCTCCTTCCCTCCTGGCTTGAATTTACTGGCATTTTCAATAGATTGATTCCAGCGATGAAGGGTTTGTCTTGCGAATAGAGATTGGGCAGTTTAGGCCTATGTTTCCTGGAGTTTAGAAGAATGAGAGGAGATCTAATATGTGGAGATGATGTTTCCCCTTGTAGGGCAATGTCGAGGTATAGTTTTAGGATAAGGGCTGGCAGATTTAAAACAAAGATGAGAAATTATGAATTTTTAATTAGTAAGGGTTTTAAGGGCTATGGTGAATGGCCAGAAAAGTGGAATTGAGGCCAAGATGAAATCGGCAATGATTGTATGCGGAGCAGGCTTGAGGGGGCTAAATTTCCTGCTCCAAGTTCTTATGATTCTTATGAATAATTCTTGATTATTGGAAACTTTTGACTAATCCATCTGTAATTTCTCTGCCCTGTATCTTTTAATTCCTGATGATAGAAACCAAAGGTCCGGAGACTTGTCTGTTTATATCCCATTATTTTCTCCTTTCACTTTAAGGATATCTTAAATCCACTCAGTCCCTCCACTTATTTTTAGGTTCCCTCGCAGTTTTATCATGATCACCTATATTGTCTTTAATGGGCTCCATAACATGCACTTTTTAATGGAAAACATTTACTGTTAGATTTGTAATTTCTTGCAGGGGTTTTGTTCATACTTTTTGTGCTTTAAAATTTTTTTATTGTATCCATTTAGTGTTTTATAACTCTTGCTTGAATTTCCACATTTTCTTGCATTTGTGTAAACCCCAACTAAACTTCTGCTTTGACACTGCCTCTGACCACGTTTGTTGACCACAGTTGCTTAAATGCACAAGTGGAGTTTTTTTATTTCACTATCAGAGCTATGTGCAGGTTTCATGCCACATCTGCTCCCTTTACATCCCTTGGGTAGAGAATGTAAAAAAAAAAAATCCCTTGGCACTATTTTGAAGAAAAGCAGGGGAGTTATTCCTGCTGTCATGGCTAATATTTATCCCTCAATCAGCATTACAAAAAGAGATTTTTCTCATGGGTAGGGGTAATATTTTCATGTTTGTAAATACTATATGGAAAAACTACTGGATGGATTTCAACAGAACCTGGCACATGGGGCCAAAGTAGAAGTGATTAGTTTTTAGCAAAGATGTGGACCAAGGTCCTGGAATTTTTTTAAAGGATCTGTTAAGGGTGGAAGCAGAGTCTTTGATTATTTTTAAGGCAGATCTGGACAGATTAATGATGAGTAAGGGGATGAAAGGTGGGAATGTGGTGTTGAGATTATCATCAGATCAGCCATGATCTTACTGAATGGTGGAGCAGACTCGAGGGGACGGGTAGCCTGTTCCTAATTCGGGCCAATCGTCTCAGCTCTGCTGTTGTGGTGGAATTTGTCACAGCTGTCAAAATGTGAGCAGAGTTTTCAGAGCGATTTGTTGGGTGTGGGTTGGCCTAAAGCTGCCTCAGTGAGATGGAAGCTCAAAAATAAAAATATTTATTTTCTCCCAACTTTTATGGCTACCGAACATTGTCAAAATTCTCAAACCTCGAAAGAGCTGTGCATTTGTAATAACTCAGTCGTGCGCTCACTTTAGAATGTAGTCACTGCTTGGGATAGATTGTTGTTTCGGGTAATGGAAGCAAAAGCCTTGGAATCATTTCTGGAAGGTGAGTGCTGTGCTGGGACTGTAGATTTTAGCAGGAGAACAAACTAAGATGGGCCAAGTGAACTATTTTGTTCATGTTTCCTTTTAGTCTAGTGAATTATCAAGAACTCATTTCTTTAATTGCTGGCTCTGTGGGCTCTCATCAGCTGTGGCTCCCTTTGCTGTGCACTTAAGTTCTTTGGCTGTGCAAACCTTGAGTGCATAAACAGTGAGGATATAATCAGTTTTTTTTTGTCTACAAAGGTGCAACTTCAAGAAAGTTCTCCTGAAATTGGTCAGTAGCAAAAGTTGAATCTCTAATCAAAATATAGATCAGTTTTGCTTCCCGTGGTTTGGTCTGCAGGTGTACTGGACAATTGGTATACTGAGTATGTACTACTGAGTGAGTGCACCTAACTCTTTAAATAGCTGAAGTGCGAATAGTGTGATGTGGTAAGTAACACTGAGCCAAGAGTGGTTGCCTTTGTGCAAGGTTAACTGTGTTAACTTTTTGGCTGTAATTTTTTTAATGAATAGTAAGTAATACTGTAACAGCTGGTGAAACAGCCCATGTTATTAATACCAACCTCCTTGTTGCAATATACATATTATTCACCCTTTCATTTTAGTCCCATTCTGCCCCCCCCCCTCCATTTTTAGCATTCACCTGGTTTCTAAGAAAATGAACTTTTAAAAAGCTCTAATGAGTAATTCATTTGCTGTGTTGAACTATTTTCCAACTCAGTGTTGATTTTTGTATGAATGTTTGGAAGGAGAGATGGAAGGTGTGTCTTTTCACTGAGGCAGAGCTGTTCGCATTAGCTTTCACTCCAGCAATGCCTCAGATTTTAAAAGTTCTCCTGTGTTCAGATTCCTCCCTGACCTTGTCCCTCTGTGACCCTTCCCAGCCCTACAACCCTTCAGGAATGCTACATTCTTCCAAATCATCTGGTGTGTTACACAAAGGCACTCTACACCAGCATCCCCTGTGAGCAATGATAGCTGTCTTCAACAGCCTCTGTCCTAAATCATGGAATTCCCTGCCTAATCCCCTCCTTCAAGATGTTTTGAAAAAGTCTCTTTGACCAAGCTTTTGATCACTGGTCTGAGGGATCAAAATCTTTGATTCTCCTGTGAAACATCTTGGGGGATATTTCATTGTTTAGCTTCAGAAAGTGGTAAGTATGTCTGCATTGGGGACAAACCAGAAGAGCTTTGTTGATTTAACATTTGAATTATTCAGTGAATTCGAGGTTCTTGCAATCCAAACTTGGTTGCAAACTAGGGGGAGACACTGATCTTCCTGCAGTACATATGTTTAGAACCACTGACCGGCAACACTTCTGCATTTCCTTTGGCTTTGTTTCAAACACTTAATGGAAGCTTCAAAACTGAACTTCTCTGTAACTTCAACAGGGCACAGAAGAAGTGATGGACACTTTCAACTCCTTGTATCTGCGCAAATTGCTAACAGGGCACCTCCAAGCTTGTGTTAATGTTGAAGTAAGAATTTCTTGCGTGCAAGCATGTTTCAACTGGGTTTGTATTTTGCTGTAGTGGAGTTTTCTGAACCCCATGATAAGGTTCCACAATACAAAGATGTTTAGAGGGGATATTGGGAAAACTTTTTTCAATCGGGGTGTTAAGTGTCTGGAATTTGCTGCCTGGATTGGCAGAGGCAAAAACCCTCAACTCAGTTAAAAGGTATAAATCTCTTCTTATTATCTTTGCTCTCAGTTCTGACGAAGGGTCATCCAGACTCGAAACGTTAGCTCTATTCTCTCTCCACAGATGCTGTCAGACCTGCTGAGGTTCTCCAGCATTTTCTGAATTTGTTTCAGATTCCAGCATCTGCAGTATTTTGTTTCTTTCAGCTAAAAGGTACTTGGATCTACACCTGAGGTGGTATAACTTGCAAGGCTATGAACCAGGTGCTGGCAGGTGGAATTAGAATGGGTGGCTAGTTTTTTTTTCAGGTGACAGGCACTGGATGGGCTGAATGGCTTCTAGAGTTTTATTGTTCCATGATGTCTGAAGGCTTCTGAAAAAAACTCAAACTGAGAGGATAAAATTTATTGATCACCCTCATCCCATCAATCTGCAAAAATGCCTTGCAGTCAGAGGTGGAGATAGTTTCCTAATCTTCAATGACGGTTCACACTGACCAGTGACTGGGAGCTGTGTGTGCAGCAGCAGTATCAGATGGTGTGGTTGTCTGCTGTGTGATGTGAAACTACTGCTGCAGCTCATTGGTATGTGCTTAGTCTTATCTGGAAATGTACAGAAGAAGCAGGAAGTCATACACATGGGAACCTGGGTGATAGATTCTTTTCACTATTTTTTGAGCATGCCTGTTGTGAGTTACACTCCCAGAGTGCTGTGAATTGCCTCATGACCTTGTTTCCAATTGTCAGAAGTGAAATGGTTTGACTTCTGTATATAGAAACATTTACAGGTAGTTTTGATATTGTGATATTCAGAATGCTTTTTTGCACAAAATGCATTTTGGTGCATGGCTTTGCAGAGTATGCTTCTTATTGGTTCTAAGTTAAGGACGCAAGGACAATCTTCACCCAGGATATTTTAAAAAACTGGTTCTTGGAAACAGATTAATGAAAAACATCAATTACTTAATTAAGGTCATCTCTGAGTTCTACCTGAGTCAAGAGCAACTTGACATAACATCAGAGTTGAATGCATGGCCAAAAGATTGGTGTGGGAGAAATGGATTTTGAGTCCTGGAGCACTGCTGTGGGGAAAGAGGGAGCCGTACCGTTGGGTGGTCTTCCCCTGAAGCTGAATTAGGGCTGTAGAGTGGATTGAGGGGGGGGGGGGGGATTTGGAGCGTTAAAGGGAAAAGATAAGGCAGTAGTGCAGGATAGAGATGTGGATAATGATAACTAGAATGTCAGGAAGGGACAGAGCATACAAACATGAAAATGCAAATACAGCCCGAGCAGGGAAAAATGGCTTTTTTGAACTAATCGGGAAGTGTGTTTGGGTGAAGGGAGATTTAGAAATCCAAAGATAAAAGTTGATGCAATAGTATAGTATGTTGATGTGGATGAAGACATCATTTGGAGCTTTTGAAAAAGATCAAGTTAGATAAGTCGCCGGGACCGGAGGAGATGTACCCCAGGCTACTGTGGGAAGCAAGGGAGGAGATTGCTGAGCCTCTGGCGATGATCTTTGCATCATCAATGGAGACGGGAGAGGTTCTGGAGGATTGCGGATGTTGTTCCCTTATTCAAGAAAGGGAGTAGCGATAACCCTGGAAATTATAGACCCATGAGTCTAACCTCAGTGGTTGGTAAGTTGATGAAGATCCTGAGAGGCAGGATTTATGAACATTTGGAGAGGTATAATATGATTAAGAATAGTCAGCATGGCTTTGTCAAAGGCAGATCATGCCTTACGAACCTGATTGAATTTTTTGAGGATGTGACTAAACGCATTGATGAAGGAAGAGCAACAGATGTAGTATATATGGACTTCAGCAAGGCATTTGATAAGGTGCCCCATGCAAGGCTTATTGAGAAAGTGAGGGGGCATGGGATCCAAGGGGACATTGCTTTGTGGATCCAGAACTGGCTTGCCCACAGAAGGCAAAGAGTGGTTATAGATGGGTCATATTTTGCATGGAGGTCAGTCACCAGTGGAGTGCCCCAGGGATCTGTTCTGGGGCCCTTAATCTTTGTGATTTTTTAAATGACCTGGATCAGGAAATGGAGGGATGGGTTGGTAAGTTTGCTGATGACACAAAGGTTGGAGGTGTTGTGTGGAGGGATGTCAGATGTTGCAGCGAGACATTGATAGGATGGAAGACTGGGCGGAGAAGTGGCAGATGGAGTTTAACCCAGATAAGTGTGAGGTGGTTCATTTTGGCAGGTCAAATAGGATGGCGGAATATAATATTAATGGTAGGCCTCTTGGCAGTGTGGAAGATCAGAAGGATCTTGGGGTCCGAGTTCATAGGACGCTCAAAGCAGCTGTGCAGGTTGAGGCTGTGGTTAAGAAGGCGTATGGTGTACTGGCCTTCATCAGTTGAGGAATTGAGTTTAGGAGTCGTGAGATAATGTTGCAGCTATATAGGACCCTGATCAGACCCCACTTGGAGTACTGTGCTCAGTTCTGGTCACCTCATTACAGGAAGGATGTGGAAGCCATAGAAAGGGTGCAGAGGAGATTTACAAGGATGTTGCCTGGGATGGGGAGCATGCCTAATGAGGATAGGTTGAGTGAATTTGGCCTTTTCTCCTTGGAGAGTCGAAGGATGAGGGGTGACCTGATAGAGGTGTATAAGATGTTGAGAGGTATTGATCGAGTGGACAGTCAGAGGTTTTTTTCCTGAAATGGTTGCCACAAGAGGACACAGGTTTAAGGTGCTGGGGAGTAGGTACAGAGGAGATGTCAGGGGTAAGTTTTTCACTCAGGGTGGTGGGTGCGTGGAATGGGCTGCCAGCAACGGTGGTGGAGGCGGATTCGATAGTGTCTTTTAAGAGACTTTTGGATAAGTACATGGAACTTGGTAAGATAGAGGGTTATAGGTAAGCCTAGTAATCACTAAGGTAGGGACATGTTCGGCACAACTTTGTGGGCTGAAGGGCCTGTATTGTGCTGTAGTTTTTCTATGTTCTAAGACAAGTTGAGTGAAACAGGAAGGGACAGAGCTTAACAATAGTGCATCAAAGATCCATGCAGAGAATAGGATTTTAACAAAAAAAAATTTATCGTAATTTGTGGAGCATCAACAATAAAACACATTAACCATTGGCACAAATAGAGATAAATGTTTCAATCTAGTTGCCATTGCAGCGACATGATCACAAGGTGACCAAGATTGGAAAACAAATATTCCACTGTATGCAACATCATGAAAAGAAAGAATGGAAAAGAAGGATAGACCTGATAATTAAAAATGTCATAAGGATATCAGTGAGAGAGGAATCTGTATGGGTGGAGATTAGGAATAGCAAGAATCCGAAAACAGTTTGGAATATTTTATAGCCCCTCTAACATTAGTAATACTGTTGGATAGAGCATTAAACAATAAATTACTGGTGCTTTTAACAAGGTAATGTAATAATTGTGAGGGTCTTCAATCTTCATATAAACTGGATTAGTCAAATTGGTAATGGTGGTCTGGAAGATGAGTTTGTAGAATGTTTTCATGACTATTTCCTGGAGTGATGTTATGGATCCAACTAGGGATAGAACTATATTTTAGATTTACTATTGTGCAATGAGGCAAGGTTTGTCACAATAAAATATCCACTGCAAAATGGTGATAACAGTACAATTGAATTCCACATTAAGTTTAAAACTACATACTCCAATCCCAAACAAGAACCTTGAATTTCAATAAAGCCATTATGTATGTTATGAGGGGAAAGCTGGCTAAGAGTGATTTTGTTAATGGGCTTAAAAGATATGACCATAAATAAACAGTGGGAAACATTTAAACAATTCAAAATGTTCATACAAATACATCCACTGAAAAACAAAAACGGGGTTGACAAAGGGGAACCAGTAAATGTAGTATACTTGGATTTCCAAAAGTCAATCAACAAATTTAACGCCTCACATGAGGGCTCATGGAGTTGGGTAGGATCAATTAACATGGATAAAGGATCGATTAAGGGACAGGAAGTGGAGGGTAGAGATAAATAGCGCATTTTAAAGTTGACAGGCTGTGACGGGATCAATACAGGGGCCTCGGCTATTTACGATTGATATGAATGTCTTAGATACATTATCCGAATTAAATTTGATACAAAGCTAGGTGGGAATGCAAGCTGCGAGGGCAATGCAGGTTGCAAAGAGATATGGACAGGTTAAGTGTGTGGCTAACAAAGTAGCACATGGATTATAATGTGGGGAAGTGAGAGGATGTTCACTTTGATCATAAGGTCTGAAACTTGCAAATATTGATGTTCAAAGAAATGTGTGCACTCCTATAAGGAGCATGAAGTAGTATGCAGGTACAGCAAACAATTAGGAAAGCAAATGGTATGTTTGCCTTTATTGCAGGTAGGGGGAGGAAGTATTGCTATATCTGCACAGGGCTTTGAGCACACACTTGTACTGTGTGCACATTTTTGTGTTCAATGTGCATTTCCAGTCTCCATATGGGAAAGGGTTTACTTTAATTGAAGGTTCACTGGATTGATCCCTGGGCTGAGAGGATAGTCCCATGATAGATTGGGCCTATACTCATTGAAGTCTAGAAGAATGAGAAGTGACCTCATTGAGATATTGAAGATTGAAGGGACTTGTCAGGGTAGACATTGAAAGGTTGTTTCTCCATGCTGGGGAATCTAGAACAAGGGGGCATGGTTTCAGGATAAGGGCTGATCATTTAGGACTGTCTCACTTCATTTGAAGGGTTGTGCATCTTTGGAATTCCTTAATCCAGAGGACTGTGGATATGCCACCTTTGGCAATATTTAAGGTTGGGACAAATTTTTTTTGTTTCTTGGAGAATCAAGGGATATGGAGAAAGTGAAGTTGGAAGTCCAAGATCCGCCCTTGCCCATGTTGAATGCTCAATGGGCTGCATGATCTTCTCCCATTTCTTGTGCTGTTGTATTCAAAGTCAAATGAAATGCAGTGTTGAGATGTTACTATTGCTTGGACTTGTTTGGATGTGCTCTGGGTGAGACAGCATGAATAGTTTACTATGCATTACCAGTGGTTATATGTGAAATTGGTTCTAATTAATCCAACAGGAAAGTGAATGTTTTGAGGTTGCTGAGGTATAATTGCAAAAACGTTTTCCATTTTTGAAATGTGGGGCTGCATTCTGACCTGTAGTGGTTAGTTATTAAGTGAGATATTCTGGAGCGATTATTAGAAGTCCTTAACATTTCTTGTTTATTTCTCTTTAATTTGTGTTCTGGAGAAACTGATTAAAAATGCAGATAATTGATAAATGCATGGGATGTACTTGCAGTCATCAACCTTCCAGGATTGTCCTGGATTCTTCAGGAATTAAAAGATTAATTGCCTGAGCATGCATGAGCAATCCTGGAGAAAAGCCATAAGGAAGTTATGTTAACTTTTCAGTTCCACTGAATGTTTCTTTATAAAATGGTTATTGATGAGGATAATGGGTTGTTTAACTGGATTGGATAGCTGGAGCCAGGAAGTCAAGTGAAAACCTCAGGAATGTGTCCAAGCAGAGTTGATAACCCTAAGTAATATACTGGGACATTTTCCAGCAGTGCCTTTTACTTGCAGTTTTTGAGGATTGGTAAAAGATCCGGTAGCACAGTGGTTAACACTGCTGCTTCACAGCTCCAGGGTCCCGGGTTCGATTTCCGGCTCGGGTCACTGTCTGTGTGGAGTTTGCACATTCTCCTCGTGTCTGTGTGGGTTTCCTCCGGGTGCTCCGGTTTCCTCCCACAGTCCAAAGATGTGCGGGTTAGGTTGATTGGCCAGGTTAAAAATTGCCCCTTAGAGTCCTGAGATGCGTAGGTTAGAGGGATTAGCGGGTAAAATATGTGGGGGTAGGGCCTGGGTGGGATTGTGGTCGGTGCAGACTCGATGGGCCAAATGGCCTCCTTCTGCACTGTAGGGATTCTATGATTCTATGATCCCTTTATCTGTTTTTAAGCCCAAAGCTGTCTGTTGTCTCCTGGACTCGCTTGAGCAAAAATGTTCTTCCATTTTAGGAAGTTTTTTTAACTGTTTGGAATCCAATTGTAGTCCGAGAGTGGTCATTAGGCAGGTTGGATTTGTCCTTTTTGTGTATAGGACTACCGGGGCAATTTTCCACATTGGGCAGATGCCAGTATTGAAGCTGTACTGGACAGTTTGGCTAGGGTTGCAGCTAGTTCTGGAGTACATGTCTTCAGTACTATTGCTGGTATATTGTCAGGGCCCAGAGACTTTGCAGTATCCAGTATCTTCACCCATTTCTTGATATTGTGTAGAGTGAATCGAATTGGATGAAAACTGACACCTGTGATGCTGGGGACCAGAAAATTATTCTACAGATACTGCACATACATTTTGAAACTAGAGAAAGTCCCTAAGCAGGAAGAGTAACATTTAATTAAATAAGTTACAATCTGAGACTTTGCTCCAAATAGTCTGTTTAATCCACTTCTGTCCCACTGGGGGGGTTAGAAATGTGATGCCCCAATTTTAAAGAATTGGTTGAATACATTTTCAGCTAGTAAGTTCAGATATTTTCTCCCCAAAGGGGATGTGCCTCTCTCTTTCTTTAAAAACGTGACCCGAGGGGGATGTCACATTTTCCTCCATTTTACTCCCATTTGCCAGGTTTTTGCTCACTTACTCGCTTCTCTGTATCCCTTTGTAGTCTCTGTATTCTCGTCACATCTTACTACCCAGCTCATCTTTGAACCATCAGCAAATTTACCTTTGTCCTTTCATCCATGTTATTTATATAGATTGTGGAGAGTTAAGGTCCCAACACTGATCCCTGTGACACACCACGTGTTGCATCTTGCCAGAGTGAAAGATGCATTTATGCCTACCCTCTGTTTCCAGTTATCTAGTCAATCTTCAGTCCATGCCAATAAGTTGCACCCTACACCTTGAGCTTTTATTTCTTTACAATAATCTTTGTAGCGCCTTCTCGAAGGCCTTGGTTCCCCTATATCCGTAGGATGTAATTCCTTCAAAGAACTCTAGTAAAGTAGTTAAACATGGTTTCTCTTTCAGAAAACCATGTTGACCCTGCCTGATTGCCTTGATTTTCTTCCATGTGCTCTGCTATAACATCTTTAGTTCTGGCTTCTCTTATTTTCCCTGTGACAAATATTAAGCTAAGTGGCCTGTAGTTTCCTGCTTTCTGTTTCCACCCATTCTGACTAATGGAATTTCAATCTAGGGAATTAAAATAATAAAACCAAATATCAACTATCTCACTAAGCATTTCTCATAAGATCCTAGGATGAAGTCCATCTGGACGCAGGGACCTATCAGCTCGCAGCTTCAACAGTTTTCTTAGCATCACTTCCCTGGTGATTGTAATTTTCCTGAGTTCCTCCCTCTTCTGTATCCTCTATAGTGAAGATTGATGCAAGATACGTATTCAATTCATCTGCCATCCCCTTATTTTCCATTATATATCCCCAGACTTTC
The DNA here is from genome assembly GCF_964213995.1 of Mustelus asterias. Classification (NCBI taxonomy): domain Eukaryota; kingdom Metazoa; phylum Chordata; class Chondrichthyes; order Carcharhiniformes; family Triakidae; genus Mustelus; species Mustelus asterias. The sequence goes on along the minus strand of NC_135803.1, from coordinate 72,652,670 downwards.
CATAGAACCAACACTCATTTTGTTAACCCTTTTATTTAAATATCTGCAGAAACTCTGTCTTAATATTTCTCATTAACTTTCTCCCGTACTTGAATTTTTCCCTCCTTATTATCCTGAGATGTAACTGGTGTGGAAATAAAGAGGGACCAGTGGACGTCGTATATCTGGGATTCCAGAAGGCATTTGATAAGGTGCTGCACAAAAGGTTAATAGGCAAGGGAAGGATTCATGGGGTAATAGCATGGATCGAGAATTGATTAACCAAGAGTGGACATAAACAGGGCTTTTTCATGTTGGCAGGCAGTGAATAGTGGAGTTCCACAAGGATCAGTGCTGGGATCTTAACTATTTGCAGCCTGTTATAACAACTTAGATGAAGAAACACAGTGATGTATCAATGTATCAGTTATCTCTGGAAGTTGCAGGGCTGCAGGAGATTAGAGATGGGAAGAGGTAAGGCTATGGAGGGATTGAAAACGAGGGTGAAAATAGTTATCTGGTAGTGTACTGGAGTATTGCTGCAAAAAAGCCACATGTTGTTGAAGCTTTTTGTATTGCGATCATCAGGACAATTCGCAAGAATTCCAAACACGAAGGGACCGAATATTGCTATGTCATGAGAAGAGAGCTGATTGATAGAGGTGATGCAATGGCAAATGCACCAGTTAACTAATGACTGACAATGAACTGCCAAGATTTGTTTAATTGCAATCCAAGCAGGTTGCCTCTGGTCAAGGCATTGCTTTTGGAATGATTGCCGCCTATTTTGTTCAGTTGAAAGAGGAACAAAGTGCATAGTTGTTCTGCCTGCCCTGTGTATTATATTAATAAATGTAGCTTCTAGCACACACAGGTATACCACACTGCAAGGCTGACTGAATCTTGAATTGGTTGTTAACAATCTTAGCACATCCAGGATTGTTTAGCAAATATTGTCAACTCAAAACAGTGTCCAGCAATGTGATTCTACGATTTTAAACAATCCTGAGTGTGAATCAGGGCAAACACATCTGAAATACGTTTTTGCAGCTTGAGGAGCAACAGCTCAGAGCCATTGCAGATGCATCAGGGAGGAGGAAAAGTTACCTGGGTGCTTTTTGTACCTCTAAGGATAGGATCTTCTGCTTTGGTCACGGCCAGGAGGGTGTGATTGTGAGTGTGGCAAATAAGGAGACCCAGAGTGCAAGGGGAAGCAGTGGGGCAGTGGTATTTGTCGCTGGACTAGTAATCCAGAGACCCAGGGTGATGCTCTGGGGACCTGGGTTTCAATCCCACCATGGCAGATGGTGAAATTTGAATTCAATTTTTAAAATCTGGAATTAAAGATCTGGTGATGACCATGAAACTATTGTCAATTGTCATTAAAAGCCCATCTGCTTCACTAATGCCCTTTAGGGAAGGAAAATCCTTACCTGGTCTGGTCTACATGTGACTCCAAATGCCCTCCAGAATGGGCAATAAATGCTGACCCTGCCAGCGATGCCTACATCCCTTGAATAAATATATAAAAAAGAGCTCCAGCCTTTGCAATTGTCCCTTAAGTTTGAGAATCGCTCAGCTTGTTTGGATGAAATAGGGGCCGATGAGCAAAGTGACCAAAGCAACATGGTACAAGAACCCATTCAAGTGGGGGGAGCAAAATAAAATGGTAGTGGTGAACAGTATAGTGAGGGGTTTTGATACTGTTCTCTGCAGCAAAGAGCAAGAGTCCAGACAGCTTTGTTGCCTGCCCAGGTCAGGATTTGGGACATTTGTTCAGAGAGGAACTTGAAGTGGGAGGAGGATCGGGTTGTTGTGGTCCATGTCGGGACCAACAACAGAACTAGGAAAGAAGTTCTGCATAGAGTATGAGTTGGGCAACAATAATCTGAATTGTTACCTGAACAATGAATAAATTGGCATAGGATACATAAAATTAGAGATCAATATGTGACTCTAAGACTGATGTACAAGAAGTGGATTCTGGTTCATGGGGCATTGGCACCAGTACTGAGAAAAGTGGAGGCTGTACAATTACGATGGTCTACTCCTAAACTGTGCTGGGACCGAGTGTTCTCGTGAACCACATAATTAGGGAAGTACAGAAGGGTTTTAAACTAAATAGTGGGGGCAAGGGATCAAATTTGGGAAGATGTTGTAAATCAAGGAGTAGATTCAAGGCAAAAGAGAAAGGTATCAATGTGAGAATTGATGAACAGACCAAGATGGAAGGAACAAGGAAACCATTCTTTGTCCCAGTTTATATGAAGATTAAAGTTCCTCAATTATTTCATTTCTTTTGTTACAAACTCCAATAATTTCTTGTTTAATGTTCTGCTTGAAAGTGCAACTACTTTTAGGAGGACTATAAACTACTTGTACCAATGTTTTTTGATTCTTGCTATTCCTAATTTTCACCTATAATGATTAAATGTCATAAGAACATAAGAACTAGGAGCAGGAATAGGCCATCTGGCCCCTCGAGCCTGCTCCGCCATTCAATAAGATCATGGCTGATCTTTTTGTTGACTCAGCTCCATTTATCATTCCCCCCCCGCTCACCATAACCCTTAATTCCTTTACTGTTCAAAAATTTATCTATCCTTGCCTTAAAAACATTCAATGAGGTAGCCTCAACTGCCTCACAGGGCAGGGAATTCCACAGATTCACAACCCTTTGTGTGAAGAAGTTCCTCCTCAACTCAGTCCTAAATCTGCTTCCCCTTATTTTGAGGCTATGCCCCCTAGTTCTAGTTTCACCCGCCAGTGGGAACAACTTCCCTGCTTCTATCTTATCTATTCCCTTCAAAATCTTCTATGTTTCTATAAGATCTCCCCTCATTCTTCTGAATTCCAAAGAGTATAGCCCCAGTCTACTCAGTCTGTCCTCATAAGCCAACCCTCTCAACTCTGGAATCAACCTAGTGAGTCTCCTCTGCACCCCCTCCAGTGCCAGTATATCCTTTCTCAAATAAGGAGACCAAAACTGTACACTACTCCAGGTGTGGCCTCACCAGCACCTTATACAGCTGCAATATAATCTCACTATTTTTAAACTCCATCCCTCTAGCAATGAAGGACAAAATTCCGTTTGCCTTCTTAATTACCTGCTGCACCTGCAAACCAACTCCTTGAGATTCCTGCACAAGGACACCCAGGTCCCTGTGCACAGCAGCATGCTGCAATTTTTTACCATTTAAATAATAGTCCATTTTGCTGTTATTCCTACCAAAATGGATGACCTCACATTTACCAACATTGTACTCCATCTGCCAGACCCTTGCCCACTCACTTAGATTATCTAAATCCCTTTGCAGACTTTCAGCGTCCTCTGCACACTCAGCTCTTCCACCCATCTTAGTGTCATCTGCAAATTTTGACACACTACACTTGGTCCCCAACTCCAAAGCATCTATGTAAATCGCAAACAATTGCATGATCTGCTGAGCCAGATCCTTTCTCACAAATGTCCTTGTGTCATCCTTTATTATCAGGGCTACCACATGTTTGTCATTCCTTCTGCCTTTCCAAAAATATTTGCCCTAGAATATTACCCATCCTTGATAGCCTTGTATTAATAATGATCACATCAATCATTTTCCCCCTCTTTCTGCCACTAGTTCATCATGCTTTGTGCATTCAGATCAAGAACTTTTGATTTTTTTTTCTATTCCTTGCAATGTCCTTATTTCCAAATGTATAATTGTTGTTAAATTCTGTCCCATCCTGTCCCACTCTGGTAGTTGTTACCCACATTGGTACATTGTTCTGGTGCTTCAACCTTTCTCATTGGAATTCTAAATCTCCCTTCGCCAAAAACCTTGCCCAACATCCCAGGCCACTGCTTGAAGAAGCAGGAAAAAATAATGTTTAAAAAAAAAATTTGTTCACCAACCTGGCATGCTTTGAAACTCTGCTTGGTATCAAAGGATGTGATTGCACTCGAAAGGGAGCAGAGGACATTAACCAGGATGTTGTCTGGGCTAGAGCGTTTCAGCTATGAAGATAGGCTGGGATTGTTTTCCTTAGAGCAGAGAGAGCTGAGGGGGATCAGATTGTGGTGTACAAAATTATGAGGGATATAGGGTCGCTCGGAAGGAACTTTCCAATTAATAGAGGGGCCAATAATCAGGAGGCATAGATTTAAGGTAAAGGGCAGGACACTTAGAGGGGATTTGAGGAAAACCTTTTTCATCCAGGAGATGGTGGGATTTTGGAAGTCACTGCCTTAAAGGGTGGTAGAGGTGGGAACCCTCACATTTAAGAAGCATTTAGATGAGCACTTGAAATGGCATAGCATAAGGACCCAGTGCTGGAAAATGGGATTAGAATAGATAGGTGCTTGTTGGCTGGCACAGACATGATGGGTGAAGGGCCTCTTTTTGTGCTATAAAACTCTGACTCTAAGGCACTAGGACAAGTGAAAACATTGGCACACTGTAGGGAGCCAAAAATATCTAGAGTAAAAACCCAAGCATATAACACGTCATATTGAAAGAAACCTTATTTTTTCATCTTGTTCCTTTGTCCTAATCTATTTACCAGAGCAAATTGAAGTGCCAGTCCTGTACACTTTCCAGAACGTTCTGACACTTCTGTCCTCGGCTGAGCTTTTGCTGCTCATTTTTTAAATACATGCATGTAGAATGTGGTTTAAATCATGACGACGTGTCAGAAAGAAGCTGTTGGAGACTGCAGCTTCGACTGATACTTTGTTATTTCTCAGCTTAAACTGTTACATGGTGTAACTGCCACAATGGGAGTTGAAAAATCCTAATTGCTTTCAAATCTTTGAAATGATATGGCAAATGATTGCTCCGTATACTCATGAAAAGCATTGAAAAATTCATTCCAGTAACAAATACCAAGATATGGAAGGTTTCTGATTAGCTACTAACAGTGGAATAGGGATGATTACTTCAATTCTACTGCCAGTCTAAATATTAATAATCAATAATGTTACTCAATACCAGAAAAGTTGCATTACGGTAATTAAGTCGCTAAAACACAATTTAATCTGTGCTTTTCCTGTCACTTTTGAATTTGGTTTAATTGTTTGTTTTTGACTTTCAAGCACATTTTTGAATATATGCTTATAAATGATTATAACCACTTTAGCATTTTATTTAACTTTAAAGTCTTTTATTTAGTTATTCCACCTCCCTGCTCAGTGGTTTTTGTTCTCTTTAAGGGGCAATCTGCCAAGAGGGTCACATGACCTAGGTAACGAATCAGGAACCAGGGTGAGGTAATTTTTTAAAAATTCAATCAAATCGAGTCCAATTCAGAGTCTCCAGTTGAGACATTCCCGATCCAAGCTGACAAGACGGGGCTCTCACCTCCTGTCTTGGGCTTGATCTACATGATCCAAGCTGATTGGAGTAGGAATTGCACCTCCTCCAAGGCTTGATCTCATTTGCATCTCAGCCAAAAGGCCGAGATGCCGCTTTTAAAAATTGCTTCAAATGAAGCTAAAATGTAACCTAATGACCCAGGGTGAGGTAATCACCCTAGCAAGTGTGGGCCATCAGTTTAATCCTGAAAGCTGACTGGCAGCCATAATGCTGCAAGCCTCTGCATTACAGTCATATGTAAATAAACATTGCCGCTTTTATTTACCTAATTGGTGAACAGGAATTATAACATTGACGACGAAGATAAAAAAAAGCAGTCCTAAAATCGGGAGTAACAAGTCATGTTGAAGTTCAGTTCAAGTTGAGAAACAGAAGAATGTTTGCAGATATACCCTTATTCAGACAGAAGGGTCCTTGTGATGTCTCTGTGAAGGATTGGACACAATACGTTGAGTGTTTGGGCTAGTATTTTCAGGCCAACGGAATAGAGGAGGGAGAAGAGAAAGGAGAGTGTGTGGGACTCAGGCCCACAATTTTAAGATGCAGCCTCACATCTCCAAGTTGCCCGAATCAAGTCATTCACTGAGATAATTGAATCCAAAGCCAACGGTAATATTGCAGCGATTTTAAGTTTATCTCAACTGTCGGAGAGTCCCTGGGGAAACTACTGCAACTTATGTTACCAAGTTAAGACAGACCTTCGAGCACTGATTTCAGAGCCACTTCAGGGTAATTGCTCCCCTGATGCCTGCAGGTATAAAGAGGCTGAGTGCTTTTTTCTGCCACAGGAAAGGCACCAATGTAAAAGTAAGTCAAATCTACTCGGTAACAGAGTTAGCAATACATCTCAAGTGAATAGTATGGAAGAGTCTAGTGTTGAGGATCAAATGTTCATTAATTGTTCAACATGAAAGCGAGCAAGGTAGCCCCATCACTATGATGCTTTTCACAAATGGTAGGCCCTTAAAGATGTAAGTTGATATGGGAGTCTCTGCCACAGTGATGGGAAAGCACACATTTTGATATTGACAAAGGAGTCCAGCCATTGGGTTTGAGGGGCACCACAGCAAAACTAATAACTTGGAGGAGAAGCCATTAAGATAAAGAGTACTACCACGTACGTGTAAGCTATCAGCAGCAGAACGCTCAGCTCCCAGTAGTAATAGTGTCAGGCTAAGGGCCTGGCCATGTCTTTTGGGCCACGATTGGCTCAAGGTAATCATGTTAAACTGGATGGAGATCTCCCAAGTACTGGAAGGGGGACTGCCTGAATTAATGAAGAAGTATGAGAACGTTTTTTGCAATGTGCTAGGTAAAATAAAGGGCCACCAGGCGAAGATCTATGTAGATCCAGAGTCAAACCCCTTTTTTTAGAGCAAGACCACTACCACATGGTTTCATAAGTATCCGATCCCCAAGATTGAAGATTGATTATATGCAAAACTGGACAGTGGTCAGTCTTATGCAAGCTGGATATGAGCCACACATCAGCATCTTGAGTTAGACAATGCTTCCTGAGGTTATGTTATGATAAACATGTACAAAAGTTTGTTTCAGTATATATGCCTACCTTTTGGTGTGTCATCAGCATGTGCTATCTTCCAGAAAACAATGGAAGTCTATTTCCAGGACTTCCACAGGTCATCGTATACTTGGATGATATTTTGGTAACTGAATCGACAAAGCTGAGCACCTAGCTAACTTAGAGGAGGTGCTAAAGAGCTATCAAGAGCCTGGTGTTTGCCCCAAAAAGGAGAATGTACTTTTCAGCCACTGAGGTAGCCTATCTGGACTATTGCATGGATGCACAAGGATTACACCCAATGGAAGACAAAGTCAGAGCAATAAAGGAGGTACTGACCCCCAGAAACACATCTGAACTCAAGTCACTCTTGGGAATGGTGAATTACTATGGGCATTTTCTGCCACATTTTGACACTATTGGCCCCCTTGCATATGCTGCGAAAGAAGCACCAGCGTTGGTTTTGAAAGATGCCCCAGAGAGAAGCTTTTAAAACAGTTGTTACATTCATCAAGTTTATTGGTGCATTTCAAACAACTAAGGAATTGGTGTTAACCTGTGATGCTTCTCCATATGGCATTGGTGCAATGCTGTCCCATAAGATAGATGATGGATCTGAAAGAGCTATAGACTATGTCTTGAGAACCCTCTCAAAGGCCGAAAAAGGCTATTCTCGCAACCTCTGCTGCCTATGCCACTTGAGCCCAATACTGCTTTTCAACAGTATATGGGGTAAAGAAGTTCCATCAATATGTGTATGGGAGACACTTTAACATTATGGACCAGAAGCCACTCTTAGCCTTGTCTTTTAAAAAAAACCTATTGGGTGGCATGGTGGCACAGTGGTTAGCACTGCTGTCTCACAGCACCGGGGACCCGGTTTCAATTCCCAGCTTGAGTCACTGTCTGTGTGGAGTTTGCACATTCTCTCTGTGTCTGCGTGCGTTTCCTCCGGGTGCTCTGGTTTCTTCCCACAGCCAAAGATGTGCAGGTTAGGTGGATTGGCCATGCTGGGTTGCCCCTTAGTGTGGGGGGGATTGGCTGGGGTAAATGCATGGGCTTATGGGGATAGGGCATGGGTGGGATTGTGATCGGTGCAGACTTGATGGGCCAAGTGGCCGCCTCCTGCACTGTACGATTCTATGAAAGCCCTTTCCGCTGCCCTAGTTATTCAATTGGCCAGGACACTGGTCCCAGCCCATTCCAACAGAAGAGCTCACACTTCCTCGAGCAATGCCTGGCACTATACCATGAATCGCAACATCTGCTGCCTATGCCACTTGAGCCCAACATTTAATTCTTAAATCTGCTTGACCCTATGCCAGTTGGCATGTGGCTCAGTCAACAGAGAAGATCGCCATTGATCTGTGTTTTAATTTTGTTCCTCATTCCTCAGATTTTCTTGGGTAATGTCGATATTAGTTTCCATGTAAACCACTCCCAGGCTTCTCTCTAGCCATGAGGAGATGTCCTTAACCCTGGCCCTGGGGGGCAACATCACCTTTGGAGCTCCTGGTTGTAGCTGTGGAGAACAGTATCGAATTCCCTGACTATATTGTCCCCTGTCACTACCACATTCCATTTTGCTCCCTGAATTTGAATGACATCTTTCACCATGGTGCCATGGCCAATCCACTCATCATCTTGTTGTCTTGTCATCCACGCAGGTAGTAGGCACCTTGTGCCTGTTGGACAAAGTCAGGGGCTGAGGTTTCTGCATCATTGCATGCTGGTTTCCCTTGCCTGTCTAGTTCACGGTCACAATTTCCTGTCCCTGACCGTTAACCAACTTTTAAGGTTCTTCCTAATGTAAAGGTGTAACTGCCTCCTGGAATGAAGTGTCCAGGTAACTCTCCTACTCCATGCTGCCCCGCATTGTCTGCAACTCAGATTTTAGTTGAGCAACTCTGAGCCAATGTTGCTTAAGCTGTAGGTGCATCAGATATGCTTGAAAGTAAAATAATTGAAAGTTGCCCTCAGCTAGTTTGGGAGATGTGGAAAAAAAAATCAACTGCTGAAAAAAGGAGGAAAAGGAGCAGCTCTGTTCCTCTACACCAAATTCTCAACTACATTCTGTCTATGTTGCACTCTGAAGTAATTTATTTTCCCTTGAAGGTAGAAGAATATTTGTGCCTCAGTACTCTTAGAAGAAAATGGTAATTTTATTTATCTGGTTATCTGACTTGGAGTTGATCATTGACTTCAATCATTAACTAAATTAAACCTGGGCTCTGGAATGGTGCCTGTAGAATCCTCAGATTGAATATAATGTCTATTGTTAGAACGGTATAGAAGGAAATCATGCTTGCATCTGAACCATAGTAAAACTGAGTGGATGATGAATGTGTACAGCATCTCTAATTCAGACCAGTGCAGTTTCTATAAAGAAAACAAACGCAGAAAGTTTTGCATCAGTCCTGTTTCATAGCAAACCTTCATTCCATTGGTTAATGGAAGAGCTCTATGAATATATTCAGCAAATGCAGTAATTTGTGAGGACAAGAATTCTCATAAAGCTAAATATAGGTATGTGAAGATAAGAGCAGTAATTTCAGTTACTGAACTGAGATGGATGTATTTTGTGCAACATTGTGTCCTGACCACTAATAAGTGTCAGTGTTTGCATTTTGTTAGCTTTTTGTTGCTGGTGTCTTCACTGTTTTTAAACAAAACTTCTGTTTTTCAGGTGAGAATTGCCCCATCTTTATCATGTCGCAATCTTCAGACAAATTTAAGGTAACTTTTAAAAAATGAACCTTTTAAATCGATGAATTAAGTATGTGTCTCTTCCCTTGTCTCTAAAGAGATTTTAATGGGCTCAGAACAATGGATTAAATGCATTGGGCGGCTGCATTTGGATGATGAGGTCAACACCTATTATATGAATGGGCAAGTGTCCCTGAAAGAGATTTTTCCAGGACTTTTATTCCCCCATACAGAAATGAGAGTGCTAATTAAAAGTATCGACATGTCTCAGCTCATGTTTGCTCTTCCTGTTTTGCAGCAGTGATGGGAGAGATTTTGCTCCACTGCAACTAAGTGTTCAAAATGCTGAAGGGTGAGGTAGAAATGGAAATTTTCAACATGTGCTGCATCTTTGTGTAGCGATCAGCATATGTGTATTTTTAGATTAACAGTGCACTCTACCTCTTCAATCAATACAATTTGCACTGTACATATGACAGGTAATGGTCAGTCTGGTTTGGTAGCAACTATATTTCTTAGTTTTCATTCCTGTCAAGACTGCTCTGTACTATAAATGCCACACTTATACATCATATTGTACAGAGTGCAATGCTTGAAAATGACTCTTAAATCAGTGGATGACCTCAGCTAGTGAGTGGGCCACATGAATGGCCCCCCCTCCATCTCAGAAGGCCGCAAGATTGAAATCAAGCTTGTTTGCTAACCATGACCCCATGAATAAGATTAAATACATTTAATACATGCTTAATATTTCATGAGTTGTAGAAAATGCTTAATTATTTATATATTAAAACTATCATTCTCTCACAGTCAATGTTGTGTACATTCAGCATGTACCTCACTTCATTTGCCCTTGCTTTACATGTGTCTCACTTCAGTCATGCCAGTAGGAAAATAACTATGTGGACGGTAGCACAGTGGTTAGCACTGCTGCTTCACAGCTCCAGGGTCCCGGGTTCGATTCCCGGCTCGGGTCACTGTCTGTGTGGAGTGGGGCGGCACGGTAGCACAGTGGTTAGCACTGCTGCTTCACAGCTCCAGGGTCCCGGGTTCGATTCCCGGCTCGGGCCACTGTCTGTGTGGAGTTTGCACATTCTCCTCGTGTCTGCGTGGGTTTCCTCCGGGTGCTCCGGTTTCCTCCCACAGTCCAAAGATGTGCGGGTTAGGTTGATTGGCCAGGTTAAAAATTGCCCCTTAGAATCCTGGGATGCGTAGGTTAGAGGGATTAGCGGGTAAAATATGTGGGGATAGGGCCTGGGTGGGATTGTGGTCGGTGCAGACTCGATGGGCCGAATGGCCTCCTTCTGCACTGTAGGGTTTCTATGATTTTCTATGATTTCTATGACAGAAATCAACAGGTTGTGGCAACCCTGCATGTGGCCAACGGTGAAAAATGTCTCGTGGGCCACACTCCGAACTCGGGTGGGCCACAGGTTGCTCACCGCTGTTCTAAATTATGGTGGTTTCTTAACAGCAAGGAAGACTGATTTCCTCAGTTGAATGTCGTGAGAAATGGATGGATTGGCCACATAAGAATGACAGAAGATGAACAGATGTGGTTCAGTCAGCAGATGCTTCTTGGATGCCTGTGCTGATGGCTATGGAATTGGAAGTGCCCAGCATTGAGGGAAATTTTTTGAACAAGGTTTCTACTTGTCAAAAGTCAGAAGAGTAAACAACTCCCTTGTTTTAACAGCTTGGATTTAACAGTGAAGTCCCAACTTGCTTCAGAGGAATGTAATCATAAATATGTGCCAAACCAATGAAGGTGAAATCTGCTTCCACCAGCTCTTCAGACAGGGCATTCCAGATCACAACATCCCATGTGTTAAAGTTTTTCTGAATGTTGTCTCGTTCTGTTGCTAATCACCTTTAATCCTATGTCTTCTGATTGCTGACTCGTCTGCCACTGGAAATACTTTCTTCTTTGTTCTATCAAAACCATTGAACGTGCATCAAATTAACAAAATATTCTCTGCCCCAAGGGGAGAAACTTCAGCAAACTTCTCTGATTCTTCCACATATGAATGAATTTTCATTCTAGTAAATCTCTGCACCCTTTCCAAAGTATTGACACTTTCCTAATGTTTTACCCAGATTTGAAAATAATATTCTAATGTTTTATGAAGTAACTTCCTTTCTATTCTACTCTACGCTTCTAGTTAAAAGCATTTGGAATCCTGAGGTTTATTAGCTGTTTTCCTCGGTTTTCTCTCTCTCCATTTTCTCATTAAAATTGTACATTTTGTTCATACTTTCTGGAAGCATAAGACAGACAATATCATTGTCATGTATTTTTCCATTTTGTCAGTTTGTCCTCCTGAAGTCTATTACTGCTCTCCTCATTCTTTCTATATTTCCAGATTTTGTGTTATCCACAAACTTTGCAATTCTACCTTGCTTAAAGAGCAATTGTTCTAACACTGACTTGTGGAACACCAATCTATACCTTCCTCGCTACTTTCTGTCCGTCACCAATCTTGTACTGATACAGCCACTGTCCCTTTTTATCCCACAAGCTTTAATTCTGCTAAAATGTCTATCATGTTATTTGCTGAAACGCCTTTTGCAAGTCCATGTATACACAATTACACTCATTGCCATTGTTAACCTGCTCCATTACTACTTCAAAGAATTCAGTCAAGTCATTCAAACATAATTTCCCTTTGCAAGTAGGGATTTTTATTCATGCATTCTGAGGGGAAGGCGGTGGAAGATAAAGCAGAGTGACAAGGCTTTTATATCTGTCAAGGTATCATCGTTCATTATCTAAAAACTTTGTCAAGGTAATGTTAATGCAGCCATTGTAATTTTGTGAAATACAGGGACAGGAGTAGGCCAGTCAACCCCTCCAGCATTAGATTGTGCTCAATCTGTACTTCCGTTTCAGTTACCCATTTCGGCTCTGCATCCCTTCATGCCCTTACCTAACAAAATAAGCTATTCATCTTGGCCCTGAAAATTTCAGTGAGGTGTGACGGGTTCAATTCTGGCCTTAATTGTGTGTGTGGAGTTTGTACATTGTCCCCATGTCTGTGTGAGTTTCCTGCGGGGTGCTCCAATTTCCTCTCACAGTCCAAAGATGATCAGGTTAGGCTGATTGGCCATGGTAAATGCGCAGGGTTATGGGGTGTGGGTCTGGGTAAGATGCTGAGTCAGTGCAGACTCGATAGGCCGAATAACTACCTAATGCACTGTAGTGATTCTACGGTTCTACAGTTGCTTTCCCAGCTTGTCCAGGTGATTCCATGAATGGAAAATTAATCACCCAATTAGTGCTAGCAACCCTGGAGAAATGTACTTCCTATTTTGAGATTGGTATCAATGCATGCGCACAATTCAAGTTCGAAGGCACCGGTATTAGTACCCCAACATCTGTCTTAACCAGCTGAACTCCAGCCTCAGGGTTGTTCCTGCAGGCCAGCACTGTGGCTGCTTTCAGCTTAGCCTCTAGGAAATAATCAGTAGATTTCCGGAAGGGGTGGCTGTGCTCTTGTCAGTGGTAGAATGCACGTTTTTCCCATTGCCAGGCTGTTGAGTCTACCTACCCAATGGGGTACATTGAAGGGCCATTCCTGAATTTGTCCATGATAGAGCTAACCATTCCATGTCTTGGGGACAAGAGGATTTTTTTTACTGACTTTCCACTCTATATTCATGTGGCCAAGAAGGTGTGTGCATGATCTGCATGGAGAGAATTCAAATCATAAGTTTCAGTTCTTGACTAACAATATGACTTGGACAAGACACCAGAAAAGGTTAGCAACTCAATTGTGACCTTTTTAAGAGGAGTTGTGTAAATAGCCCACAATTGCCACGAAACTCATCTCCAAATGCCTGGGCCTCAGCACTTCCCTCTGCAACTGGATCCTGAACTTCCTAATTCACAGACCACAATCAGTAAAGGATAGGCAACAACACCTCCACGATCATCCTCAACACCGGTGCCCCACAAGGCTGTGTTCTCAACTCCCTACTATATTCCTTATACTTCCAGGACTGTGTGGCCAAATTCCCCTCCAATTCGATTTTCAAGTTTGCTGACGACACCACCGTAGTGGGTCGGATCTCAAAAAATGACGAGACCGAGTACAAGAATGAGAGAGAGAATCTGGTGAACTGGTGTGGCAACAATAATGTCTCCTTCAATGTCGTCGAAACGAAGGAGATTGTCATTGACTTCAGGAAGCGTAAAGGAGAACATACCCCTGACTACATCAATGGGGACGAAATCGAGAGCTTCAAGTTTTTAGGTATCCAGATCACCAACAACCTGTCCTGGTCCCCCCATGCTGACACTATAGTTAAGAAAGCCCACCAATGCCTCTACTTTCTCAAAAGACTAAGGAAATTTGGCATGTCAGCTATGACTCCAACTTTTACAGATGCACCATAGAAAGCATTCTTTCTGGTTGTATCACAGCTTGGTATGGCTCCTGCTCTGCCCAAGACTGCACGGAACTACAAAAGGTCGTGAATGTAGCCCAATCCATCATGCAAACCATCCTCCCATCCATTGACTCTGTCTACATTTCCCACTGCCTCGGCAAAGCAACCAGCATAATTAAGGACCCCATGCACCCCGGATATTCTTCCACCTTCTTCCTTCGGAGAAAAAGATTCAAAAGTCCTGAGGTCGCGCACCAACCGACACAAGAACAGCATCTGCCCTGCTGCTGTCAGACTTTTGAATGGATTTACCTTGCATTAAGTTGATCTTTCCCTACACCTAGCTATGACTGTAGCACTACATTCTGCACTCTCTCGTTTCCTTCTCTGTGAACGGTATGTTTTGTCCATAGCACACAAGAAACAATACTTTTCACTGTTAATACATGTGACAACAATAAATCAAATCAAACAATTTAAATGGATATTCTTCTCCCCAAAATAGTAATTCCCCTATTTATGAGCAATTTTACTTGTTTCCTTTTTATTTTACTCCAATTCTCTCCTCCCTTCCCCACTTCCCCCTCCTTTTCATCAAAGAGCATTACCCCTTGTGTATCTTGCTAGGCACTGACTCTGGCTGGAATGTAGTTCCAGAGGCACTGGATGAAAATCTTGTGAACCTGGAGAGCAGATGTGTAGAAAATACTGAAGCAACGCAGCAAAGCCGAATCATGAATCTCACCTTTCGAGCAGACTTTTAGTACAAACCCTGGCTGTTCTCCGTAACGTGGGGAAACTGAAGCTAATTGAACTGCCATGCTAGCTTTAGTGAATAAACTCAGCATCGCACGATCAAACTTTCGACATTTTGGTCTGTCTGGTTGCATTCTCAGATCACATCTGTTTGAGTTTACAGAAAATTATCTTCAGTTTCAGGCTAGAGCTGGTCACATGATTAAATGTTGTGTGAACAGACTTGGAGGAATATGTTCCAGTAGAGGTGGTAATCACACGTGGCAAGGTAAATTAAAAGATGAAAAAAACACATTGCACAGAGGCTTTGTACATTGTGCAAGAATGTCATAGCGCTGTCTGAAGAATGTATATTCCAGCTGTGCGGCTATTCTGTGACTTGGTGCCTCCGTAAACGAAGCTGAAGCTATGCACTCATCCGTAGATTTCAAGCAGAGTTGGGGGTTGAATTTTATTCAGGATTTGACGAGGTGGGGGAAGAGGAGTGCGATACCTCATTGGATTTACTTGGGGACCATTAATAATCAAACTATTAAACCCCGTAAAAGACAATAAATCTTAACACAACCAGAAAATGCTGGAAATACTCCAGATCTTGTAGCATTTGGGGAGAGAGAAACAAAGTTAACATTTCAGGATGTTGTTGACCCTTCAGCAGAACTGAAAAGTTAATTTTCTCTCTCCAAAGTTGCTAAACATGAATATTTTCAGAATTTTCTGTTATTCTAGTATTTTGCTACAGGAAATCTTGTGTTTGGATCAGAGCTTGTATATACACTTAATGGAGTTGCTAAGTGAAGCTTTAGACTTCTGGAATTGATTCAGAACTGCAAATTTATCCAGATTACATTGCTTCTAAAACCTACAATTTAATCTCTTCCACTGGTGCTGTAGAGGAAAAGCACTGGTTTCCATAGGGGCTCACTTACTCGTTTTGTACTTTTTGAAAATCCATTCAGGTTGTGCAGTTAAAATATATTTGAAGTTTTCAGCATATAATAATGAAACTCGAAAAATGCTATAGCTGAAGAGTTGAGTTGAATAATATTTAAGATGAAAAGGGTGCTTGTCCAACACTAATCCTCTTCTTTATTTGATGAATGAACAACGGAACATATGGGACAAAGCAACTGTTGTCTTAACTTGTTTAAGGCACTATTCTATGTCATAGAATCCCTACAGTGCAGGAGGAGGCCATTCAGCCCATCAAGCTACACCAATAACAATCCCACCCAGGCCCTATTCTTGTAGCCCCATGTATTTAGCTTGCAAATCCCTCCAACTAAGGGGCAATTTAGCATAGCCAATCCACCTGACCTACAGGTTAGATATTTACTCCAAGTCAAACCCACTACTATTCCTGGGACACAATTCCATAATTCCTATTGAACTAGGCTTAGTGCCCTGGTCTGACGGGAGGAATGAAACATCAGGCCATAAGGTTGCAGACTAATCTAACAGCCCAGTTATTGTGACTGTGGGAGGAAACTGTAACCTCTTTGCTGCTGATAAAATTGACCACTGCATAGCCCTTGTAAAGGTTAAGTCTAATGCCACGCTACTGTTGGAAAAAAGGATATATCTAGCTTTCCTGCAATGTGCATCCATGAAACACTGGGCTGTTAGATTAGTCTGCTGTCAGTCTGTAACCTTATGGCCTGATGTTTCATTCCTCCCGTCAGACCAGGCACTAAGCCTAGGGGTTATGGAATTGTGTCCCAGGAATAGTAGTGAGTTTGACTTGGAGTAAATATCCAACCTAGTGAAGTTGCCTGCTTGCTAAGCACCAAAAAATAGTATTGTATGGATGGAGCAAATAGTCCTACACGGTCTATTTGTCCCAAAGGACCAGAGAAAAGTCCTACCAAATCTGGTTGAAAATGGTGATCAATATGAATCAACTAAAGGGAGGAGGAATTTCCATGCGATTCTTAATTTTAAACTGCTGAAGCTCATTGCTTTAATGTAAGAGTCAAGCCAGTACTTATTTGTGTCTGACTAAAACTGTGGACTAAATGGTTCTACTCCTGAGGCCCCACCAGCATTGGCTATTGTCTGGCTTAATTGGTTCACTGCACATGACATTAAGAAGCAAGTTCAAAGGCTGTAGACCCAGGAAACATCTGGCTGCAATGCTGAAGACCTATGTACCAGAATTGGCTGGTCTACTAAGTTCTCAAACTAATGTTCTCCGTATGACGAGAACAGGCCTCCAGAGTAGTAGTCCACTGCTGTGCACGTGAAAATATTCACTTGATTACAGATGGTTAGATATATTTGCATCCACATTGCTGATTTCAGCTGAAGAGAAATCTATTTTGTTGGTCTTTTCCTTTCAAAGGTACGATCTTTAGATGGTTCTACATGTGTTCTGAAACTTGGCTCTTCTCTATTTGGATAGTTAACTCCAATTATGTTCCATTTGTTTATTGCAAAGTTCTGCCAATCTAGTTTTATCTGTTGGTGCAGCTGTCTTGGTTCTAATTATCGGATTTTCAACAATGAAACTCAGCTTAACTCAGACATTTGTAGTGAATCCGCCCCTCTTGTATTTCTTTAATCTGCCTTTCTGAAGATTATTTTGATTGCACTGTTTTATCAATACTAAATTGTTTCTAAAAATGCTTTTATTGCATTGGAGCTGTCAATTTTAGGGTTTCATATCTGACTGTACAAATCACTCATTCTTCCTGGTACGAACAAAGAACAATACAGCACAGGAACAGGCCCTTCGGCCCTCCAAGCCCGCGCCGCTCCCTGGTCCAAACTAGACCATTCTTTTGTATCCCTCCATTCCCACTCCGTTCATATGGCTGTCTAGATAAGTCTTAAACGTTCCCAGTGTGTCCGCCTCCACCACCTTGCCTGGCAGCGCATTCCAGGCCCCCACCACCCTCTGTGTAAAATATGTCCGTCTGATATCCGTGTTAAACCTCCCCCCCCCCCCCCCCCCCCTTCACCTTGAACCTATGACCCCTCGTGAACGTCCCCACTGACCTGGGGAAAAGCTTCCCACCGTTCACCCTATCTATGCCTTTCATAATTTTATACACCTCTATTAAGTCTCCCCTCATCCTCCGTCTTTCCAGGGAGAACAACCCCAGTTTACCCAATCTCTCCTCATAACTAAGCCCCTCCATACCAGGTAACATCCTGGTAAACCTCCTCTGTACTCTCTCCAAAGCCTCCACGTCCTTCTGGTAGTGTGGCGACCAGAACTGAACGCAGTATTCCAGATGCGGTCGAACCAACATTCTATACATCTGCAACATCAGACCCCAACTTTTATACTCTATGCCCCATCCTATAAAGGCAAGCCCATGCCATATGCCTTCTTCACCACCTTCTCCACCTGTGACGTCACTTTCAAGGATCTGTGGACTTGCACACCCAGGTCCCTCTGCGTATCTACACCCTTTATGGTTCTGCCATTTATCATATAGCTCCTCCCTACATTATTTCTACCAAAATGCATCACTTCGCATTTATCAGGATTGAACTCCATCTGCCATTTCTTTGCCCAAATTTCCAGCCTATCTATATCCTTCTGTAGCCTCTGACAATGCTCCTCACTATCTGCAAGTCCTGCCAATTTTGTGTCGTCCGCAAACTTACTGATCACCCCAGTCACACCTTCTTCCAGATCATTTATATAAATCACAAACAGCAGAGGTCCCAATACAGAGCCCTGCGGAACACCACTAGTCACAGGCCTCCAGCCGGAAAAAGACCCTTCCACTACCACCCTCTGTCTTCTGTGACCAAGCCAGTTCTCCACCCATCTAGCCACCTCCCCCTTTATCCCATGAGATCCAACCTTTTTCACCAGCCTACCATGAGGGACTTTGTCAAACACTTTACTAAAGTCCATATAGACGACATCCACGGCCCTTCCCTCGTCAACCATTTTGGTCACTTCTTCAAAAAACTCCACCAGGTTAGTGAGGCATGACCTCCCTCTCACAAAACCATGCTGACTATCGTTAATGAGTTTATTCCTTTCTAAATGCGCATACATCCTATCTCTAAGAATCTTCTCCAACAACTTCCCCACCACGGACGTCAAGCTCACCGGCCTATAATTACCCGGGCTATCCTTCCTACCCTTCTTAAATAACGGGACCACATTAGCTATCCTCCAATCCTCTGGGACCTCACCTGCGTCCAGTGACGAGACAAAGATTTGCGTCAGAGGCCCAGCGATTTCATCTCTCGTCTCCCTGAGCAGCCTTGGATAGATTCCATCAGGCCCTGGGGATTTGTCAGTCTTTAAATTCTCTAACAAACCTAACACTTCCTCCTTTGTAATGGAGATTTTCTCCAACGGTTCAACACTCCCCTCCGAGACACTCCCAGTCAACACATCCCTCTCCTTTGTGAATACCGATGCAAAGTATTCATTTAGGATCTCCCCTACTTCTTTGGGCTCCAAGCATAATTCCCCACTTTTGTCCCTGAGAGGTCCGATTTTTTTTCCCTGACAACCCTTTTGTTCCTAACGTATGAATAAAATGCCTTGGGATTCTCCTTAATCCTGTCTGCCAAGAACATTTCGTGACCCCTTTTTGCTCTTCTAATTCCCCGTTTGAGTTCTTTCCTACTTTCTTTGTACTCCTCCAGAGCTCCCTCCGTTTTTAGCTGCCTGGACCTACCATACGCCTCTCTTTTCTTTTTGACCAGTCCCTCAATTTCCCTGGTTATCCACGGTTCTCGAATCCTACCCTTCCTATCCTTCTTTTTAGCAGGCACATGCCTGTCCTGTAGCCCTAACAACTGTTCCTTAAAAGACTCCCACATGCCAGATGTGGATTTACCCTCAAACAGCCTCTCCCAATCAAGAGCTGCCAATTTCTGCCTAATCCCACTAAAGTTAGCCTTCCCCCAATCCAACACTTTACCCTTGGGACACCACTCATCCTTTTCCATCACTATCCTAAAGCTAACAGAATTGTGGTCACTATTTGCCACATGTTCCCCTACCGAAACCTTGAAGACCTGACCGGGCTCATTCCCCAGTACGAGGTCCAGTATAGCCCCCTCTCTAGTCGGGCTATCTACATATTGTTCCAAGGAACCCTCCTGTACGCATTTTACAAATTCCTCCCCATTCAGAGTCCCTGCTCTCAGCGATTTCCAGTCTATACCAGGGAAATTGAAGTCTCCCACGACGACAACCCTATTTTTCCTGCACCTATCCAGTATCTCCTGACATATCCGTACTTCCACTTCCCTTGGGCTGTACGGTAACGAACTAGCTTTAATTAAATTCTACTAAACACAATTACATTAGACAGTGCAAATACACACACCGGAAATGCCCAGGCAGTGTGCAGAGAGAAAACAGATTTGAATATTTCAGGTCAGTGACCTTGTGTCAGAACTGGAAAATGTTACCGTTCTGACGAGAGGTTATTGACCAGAAATGTTAAATCAGTTTCTCTCCACGCATTCTGCCAGGTCTCTTCACACATACTGCCAGGCTTACTCAGTGTTTCCAGCCGTTTCTGTTTATTTCCGATTGCCAGCATTTGCAGTATTTTGCTTTTGAGACAAAAGCGGGACTTGGAGGCACTGTCAAAGCCGACAGGTGAACCATAACTAGGGAATTCAAAATATAATCACTCCCTCGCCATTCTCTTTGTTA
This sequence comes from Mustelus asterias, assembly GCF_964213995.1. NCBI lineage: Eukaryota > Metazoa > Chordata > Chondrichthyes > Carcharhiniformes > Triakidae > Mustelus > Mustelus asterias. The sequence continues at coordinate 72,632,320 of NC_135803.1, read as the reverse complement.
GAGGAAAGAGCACCAGCCTGTTCAATCACAGCACTGTTTTATGAATGTCAACATTGGAATTTAATGGGAAACAGTTGACAGAAGCATTGCAAGAAATAATTCAAATTCTACAGACATGGGGTGCAAACAGATGCAACATTTTGAATATATTAAAGTTAGATGTGTCTAAAACTAGTAGTTGCATCATATATTTGTTACTGCCATAATCAGTAGTCTTATTTGTTTGTGTGACGTGGGCAATTCTGGCAAGGCCACCACTATTACTGATACTAATTGCCCTTAAGAAGGTTGTTAAAAGCTGCCTTGAACCCATGTAGGTACACCTATGATCCTATAGAAATCAAATTTACAGAAGGAGATCATTTGACCCATGTCTGTGCCAATCAAGAGAATGCTACCCAGCCGATCCCCATCTTCCTACATTTAGCCATCCAGTCACGGCTCTTCAAATATACATCCAAGTATTTTTTTAATGTGCTGTTGAGTAGGGATCTCCAGAATTTTGATCCAGTGCCAACAAAGGAATGGTGATTATGGATGGAGTGGAACTTGGGATTTAGCAGTACTTGAGCTTGTTGTTGCTGCTGTTGCGCCCCGCCCGCCCCAAAGATGTTGACGTTGTGGGATTTGGTGATGGTGATACCATTAAATGTCAAGTGGAGATGGTCAGATTCTCTCTTGGTGGTGGTCATTGCCTGAAATGTTTTTTAGCCCAAGCCTGAATGTTTTACAGATGTTGTGGGTGAGAACTTCATTATTTTAGGAGTTGCAAATGGAACTGGACACTGCAATCATTAGTGAACATGCACCACAAACTGAGAAATTCAATAAGTGGAGCTGATTCGCATTTCAAACTAAGCAAGTTGTTGCTTAAATGCAGGATACAAAAACATGGAGTAAGTAGTGTGTTATACTAAGAGTTTATAACAGTCACTGACAACATCTCAGCTCTATGGGAGTGTATACCGATCACATTTATCCATTTTGTTCCTCCATCCTTTCATCTCTTCTTCCTTCGTCTAATCTTAAATATTGACAGTTTTTGTCCCAACCATTACCCTAAAAATCATAACTCAACACTGAAATTGTTTAATATTCCACATTAGTAGCAATGCAGCTGCAATTTATTGAGTCTTGAATTTTAGATCATAAAGCTATTTTTAATTTGAGTGCAGATACTTGTATCTGTAATGCACATTGCATTTTACCAGTGCAGCCCAAAGGCTGCTAAGTATCTTGTGTATATACAAGTGGTATCTTAGATGATTTCTGTAAATCTGTTTGTCTGTAGCCCAAACCCCCTGAAATAGAATTGACCAGATAGCGTATGTGGTTTGTTTTGAAAACCACCTGGTAGCCAAATTGTTGAGCATGCACTAAGTATTTAAAATGGCTAGAGGTAACCAAATTGATCCTGAGCACTGCAAGAAACTAAATCACTTATGAGAACAGCTCAAATTATGGTTCTCGGCCAGGAAGCAGATTTGATAATCAGCAAGTGTTCTATTTCACTTATAAATGTACTGTGCCATGAAATTCTTTCCAATTGATTAAGTTTCAAGCTGTTTGCTTCAAATTTATTGCACTAATCTGAGAGTTTGGAGAAAAGCACAAGAATGATCAGAAAAAATGTAATTCAACCAGGAGGATTTTTCAATGGGGAAATTTGAAACCTACTTTTGGATCCATCTTTTATGAAGGGGAATGTTAAAAGATTTAATGAGGAGCCTTGAACAGTTTGTATTTTGATTAAACTGGTTTGATATTTTGCAGATGTTGCAACAGCAGCAACAAATGTTACAGCAACAGCAGCAACAGCAGCAGCAGCAACAACAACAACAAGCTCAATTCACAAATCCAGAGACTCCTGGTTATGTGGGATTTGCCAACCTCCCTAATCAGGTGCATCGTAAGTCTGTGAAGAAAGGGTTTGAATTCACACTCATGGTGGTTGGTAAGTGTGGTTTATTTATTTCCCTTAAGTTTTCGATATTTTTGTAAAAGTTTGTCATCCTCTTCTGTGTTGGGGGTATACATGAGCGGGGAAATCTTTTTTGTAGATATGGTGTTACATGTTACATATGAACATACAGACTTGCAGATTAGGAGCAGGAGAGGCCACTCAGCCCTTCAAGCTTATCCTGTCATTCAATAAGGCCTTGGCTAATTTGGTTTTAATCATTTCATATAAATTGTAAAGAGTTGAGGCCCCAGCATTGATCCCTATGGTACACTACTCTCCATATCCTGCTAACCAGAAAATGCCTCCTGTTTCCAGTTAGCTAACCAATCTTCTAACCATGCCAATTTGTTATCGCACACACCATGAGCTTTTAGTTTCCATAATAACCCTTGATGAAGCACTTTATCAAATGCCTTGTGAAAACATAAGTACAGTATATCCACTAAAGATTCCCTTTCTCCACAGCAACTGTTACTGCTTCAAAGCACTCCACTAAGTTATTCATTATTTTCCCCTCAGAAAGCTATGTTGACCCTGCCTGATTACCTTAAATTTATCAAAGTGTTCTGTTTATAATGGCTTCTAAAATTTTCCTTGTGACAGATGTTAGACTAACTGGTCCATAGTTTCCTGCTTTCTGTCTCCCTTTTTGAATAAGGGGAGTTACATTCTCTAATGGGACCTTCCCCAAATCTAGTGAATTTTGGAAAATTGAAACCAACGCATCAACGATCGCACTAGCCACTTCTTTTAAGATTCTAGGATGAAATCAGTTTGGACCTGGGGACATGTCAGCCGGAAGTTCCAATAATATGCTCAGTACCACTTCCCTGCTGATTTTAATTTTCTTGTGTTCCTCCCTCCCAATTCCTAATTCATAGCTATTTCTGGGATGTTAGTTGCATCTTGTACAGTGAAGATTAATGCAAAATATCCGTCCATTCATCTGCCATCTCCTTATTTTCCAGTATTAATTCCCTAGACCTGCTTCCTAAAGGATCAATGTTCACTTTTTTTTTAGCTTTTATTTTTAAATATTTATAGAAACCCTTACTATCTGTTTTGATATTTCTAGCTCACCCTTTCTTATACCCTAATTACACTCTCCTTATTAATCTTTCAATTATTATTTGATGGTTTTTATATTGTCGAATCTTCTAGCCTGCCACCCTGCACAACTTCATGCTTTTTCTTTAAGTTTGATACTATCTTTAATATTTTTAAACTAAATATCGATGGTGAGTCCACTCCTTAGTATTTTCTCTCTCCTGTTGGAATGTATCCAGTGCATTCTGAAATATTCCTATAAATGATTAAAGATGCAATCATTGATCTATCCCTTAATCTAAGTTGTCAGTTCGCTTTTGCTAGCTTTGGTTTCATGCCCTCATAATTCCCCTATTTAAGTTTAAAGTACTAGTCTGTTCCTCAAACTGAATGTAAAATTCAATCATATTATGATCTGTGTTGCACCTTCACCATGAGGTCATTAAGTAATTCTACCTTGCTGCACAACACCAGGTCTGGTATAACATGCTCCCAGCTTGGCTCCAGAATGTGCTGATAGAAGAAATTAGGTTGGAAATATTCTATGAATTTGCCATCTATCCTATCTTTGCCCACCTGGTTGTTCCAGTCTACCTGTAGATTAAAATCCCCCAAGAGAATTGCTGTGTCTTTCTGATTCGTTCCAATTGTTTCTTCTTTGATGCCCCATCCTACCTTGTGATTACTGTTGTTGGTTCTGTGTACCTCCTTCCTCATCTCTACCAAACCGCTTGTACAATCCTGGTTGCCTGAACTAAGGCTATCCCCCTCTATTTTGCTAATGTCATCTATAATTAACAGAACCACCTTTTCCTAACTTCCTATCCTTCCTAAACAAATACTCATCAATCTGTCCCAGCATGTAGCCATGTTTCTGTAATGGCTATTAGATCATACTTATCTCTGTTTGCACTATTGGTTCATCTGTTCTGTTTTGAATGCTACATAATTCAAATAGAGTCTTACGTTTTGTCCTTTTTTATTTCGTTTGTAACCTCTAGATTTATCTGTTGGTTTACTCATATAGACTTATGCACTTCCTGTCATGGTCTGTTTATCACTTCCAATATTAATACCTCCCCTCTCTTCCCTTGTCTTTACTGTTTGCTGTACCACATCTTCCCACATTTGATCACTTGCTCCCACTATTTAGCTTAAAACACTTACTACTTCCCCAGTAATTCAATCCGCAAGAACACTCATCCCAGCATGGTTCAGGTGTAGACCATCCCAGTACTGGTGCCAATGCCCACAAACCAGAACCCACTTCTCCCATACCAGTCTTTGAGCCACGCATTCACTTCTCATCTGATTATGAGGGGCATGGACAGTGGATAGGGAACAGCTATTCCCCTTAGTTGAAGGGTCAGTCACAAGGAGACACAAGTTTAAGGTGAGGGGCAGGAGCTTTGGGGGGGGGATGTGAGGAAAAATGTTTTACCCAGAGGGTGGTGACAGTCTGGAATGCCCTGCTTGCGAGGGTGGTGGTGGGTTGCCTCACATTCTTTTGATAAGTACCTAGATGAGCACGTCATAACATTCAAGGCTATGGCCCAAATGCTGGTAAATGGGATGAGGTAGGTTAGGTGGTTCTTGTATGTTGGTGCAGATTGATGGACCGAAGCGCCTCTTCCGAACTGTATGCTTCAATGATTTGCCTGATGCCAATTTGCCCATGCCTTGGGTAATAATCCAAGGATTATTATCTGAGGTTCTGCTCCTTAATTTGGTGCCTAGCTCCTTGTTTTGACTACGCATAACCTCTTTCTCATCTTGCCCATATCGTTGGGAGCTACACGGATCATGAAGCTATATCCTATCTTTCCAACTGCAAGTACCTCTCCAGCCCTGAGCATATGTCCCGAACCCTAGCACTGGGCAGGCAACATAGCCCCCTGGACTGCTGAGAGCAATGTAAATCTCCCTTACTATGAGTACATCCCTGTTCAATTGATGAACTGGAGTCTGAGCTTCAGACACTGCAGCACATCCGGGAAGGGGAGAGTTACCTGGACGCTGTTTCAGGAAAATTCTACCATCCGGTAGATTTAAGTATCTCTAATTCGGTCAGGGACATTAGAATGCGACTGCAAGTGAGGCAGGTAGAAGGATCCTGAATTCAGGAATGGGAGGAGCCTCAGCTCTTGACCTTGTCCAACAGGTATGAGGTACTTGCTCCATGTGTGGATGAGGAAAAGGGCTGTGTGGAGGATGAGCTAGCTGACCACTCTACCGTAAGACAGGAGGCCGTTCAAGAGGGGGAGCAAAAAGACAAGTGGTAGTTGTAGGGAATTCTATAATTAGGGTGATTGATAGCATCCTTTGTAAGCAGGATCGCGTGTCCCGTATGGTATGTTGCCTGCCTGGTGCCAGGGCGAGGGACATTTCTGACTGGCTTGAAAAGATATTAGAGTTGGAGGGGGGAGGATCCAGTTGTTATGGTCCACATTGGAACAAATAATATAAGCAAGACTAAGAAAGGGGACCTATTTGAGGATTATCAGGCACGAGGAACTAAATTAAAGAACTGGTCCTTAAGGGTTATAATCTCTGGATTGCTACCCAAGCCATGTGCTAATTGGTCAGGGGATGAGAAAATTAGGGAAGTAAACACGTGGCTAAAGGAGTGGTGCGAGGCATTGGCATCAGTATTGGAACAGGAGAGATCTGTACCGTTGGGACTGTCTTCACCTGAACCGATCTGGGACCAGTGTTCTAGCGGAAAGGATAAATAGGGTGGTCTCAAGGACTTAGCAAGTGGGGGGGGGGGGAGAAGGGAAGGGTAAAATTATGGGAAGTATAATGGTTAATGAGAAGCAAAGCAGCAGGTTATCATGTGAGGAGGAAATTATGAAATAAGTTAAAAGGAAGGTGAACTCAGGACATGTTGTTAATGGAGGTGTTAGGATTCAAAAAGAAGGTATAAAACTAGCATAAGGGCACGTTACCTAAATGCTCGTAGCAGTCAAAACAAGGTCAGTGAGTTGACGGCACAAATCATCACGAATGAGTATGACTTAGTGGCCATTACAGACATGGTTAAATATCCAGAGGTATCCGACTATTTGGAAGGACAGACAGGAAGGTAAGGGAGCTGGTGTAGCTCTGATATTTAAGGATAACATCAGGACGGTAATGACAGATAATATAGGTTCTATGGAGAAAAAGGTTGAATCCATTTTGGGTGGAAATCAGAAATAGTAAGAAAAAGTCACTGATGGGCATAGTCTACAGGCCACCAAATAATATCATCACGATTGGGTAGACAATATAGAAAAGAAATAACTAGTGCATGTAAAAATGGTAAGGCAATTATCATGGGGGATTTTAATCTACATGTTGATTGGTCAAACTAGGTCGGTCAAGGCAACCTTAAGGAGGAGTTCATAAAATGTTTCCGGAACCTACAAGGAAGTCAGCTATCATAGATCTGGCCCTGTGTAATGAGACAGCAATAATTAATCTCTCAGTTAGGGATCCTCTCGGAAGGAACGATCACAATATGGTTGAATTTAAAATACAGATAGATGGTGAGAGTTGTAGCAGACGTGCTGAACTCCCTTAGCCTCCTGAGAAAGTAGAGGCATTGGTGGGCTTTCTTAACTATAGCATCAGCTGGAGGGACCAGGACAAGTTGTTGGTGATCTGGACACCTAGAAACCAGAAGCTGTCAACCATTTCCACTTCATTCCCTTTGATGTAGACAGGGGCATGTCCTTCACAACACTTCCTGAAGTCGATGACTGCCCCCTTCATTTTACTGACACTGAGGGATAAATAATTGTCATTGCACCACTTGACCAGATTCACTATCTCCTTTTCTGTCTCGTCATTGTTTGAGATCCGACTCACTACAGTGGTGTCATCAGCAAACTTGAAAATGGAGTTGGAGTGAAAGTTGGCCACAGTCCTAGGTGCATAAGGAGGCAGAGGATGTAGTGAAGAGCTGCACATGTTGCAGCCGATGTGCAGAATACTGTCCACATGGTGCCCGACTCACAGCTTCAGTTCTGGCTGCAAATCTTTCATTTTCTTAATCATCTTCCTTTTATGGTTATCTTTCAGCTATTAATACATGAGATCTTGGCAGGGAACTAGCAATGCCGTGATCCATGCAGATCACCTTGCAATGGGAACCAAACATTTCCAGCACTTTTACTTTGTAATAGTGTGGGTCAGAGGCAGGAGTGAGGAAGGAGGGTGTAGCTGAAACTAGCTGAAAATTAACCATGCTGGCTGGAAGAAATAGAATGGATGGCTTGTGAGTTTGCCAGGTTCAGCAAAATGACAGTTGAAAGGTAGTGCTACATGTGCGCTTTTATGAGGAAGGAAATTGGGAAGCTGGTCAGTGAAGTCATAGAATCATAGAATCCCTACAGTGCAGAAAGACACCATTCGGCCCATCGAGCCTGCACTGACAACAATCCCACCCTATCCCCATAACCCCACGCATTTACTCTGACACTAAGGGGCAATTGAGCCTGGCCAATCAACCTAACCTGCACATCTTTGTATCGTGGGAGGAAGCCGGAGCACCCGGAGGAAACCCACGCAGACACAGGGAGAACGTGCAAACTCCACAGTCACCCGAAGCCGTACTAGAAAGTCACTGCTAGAAAACTGAATATAGCAGATATCTAAAGCACTTAGCCTATGTCCTGCATGCACAGTGAAGTGGCATGTGTGCTGAACCAAAAGGAAAAGGTCTGAGCAAAGATTAAAAGAACAGAGTTCTCTGGGCATGATTGTAACTCGGCACAATGGTTAGTACTGCTGCCTCACAGCACCAGGGACCCGGGTTCGATTCCCGGCTTGGGTCACTGTCTGCATAGAGTCTGCACGTTCTCCCTGGGTCTGCGTGAGTTTCCTTGGGTGCTCCGCTTTCCTCCCACAGTCTGAAGGATATGCTGGTTAGGTGGGTTGGCCATGATCAATTCTGCTCAGTTTATCCGAACAGGTGCCAAGTGTGTGGCGACTACGGGATTTCCACAGCAACTTAATTGCAGTGTTAATGTAAGCCTACTTGTGACACTAATAAACTTAAAACCTAATTCTTAAGCTCCTGATAGAGGGGAAGGCCTGAGTATTGCCATCTGGTAAAGCAGTACCTTGGGAGTTGCATGCGTTGCCCATCGGTGGATGGGAGCAAACGGAGTGATAGTGATGCAGCAGAGCATAAATGCCCAGGATTATGTAGAACTTGCAGTGCAAAAACCACCCATCCATTCACCCCCAACTCGCCTAACCTCACATTTGTTAAATTTCATTTGCCACTTGACTGCATCAATGTTTATCTTTGATTACTGATCATAATCTTGTCTATCTGAAATTCAGTCCTGAGGTTTCAAGATTGGGACATTTTTAAGGAAAATGTAGTGGGAGCTATACTCTACACCTAAACCAAAAATCACTGATGTCAGCTCTAGGCATCAGAAGAAAAAAAATCACCAATGTCATCACTAACTATTTTAAAAATAAGTATTGCTGATTCCAGTTTATACACAATATCGCTCCCTCTGAACAGCACAACATAATTGCAATTTTATGTAGAGTTTGAGCTTGTTTCTAGAAATAGTGGTCACTTTAAAAAGGGATTGCCCATTTAAACAAGTGCTGAGGGAAACCTTTTTTTGAGGGTGGTGAATCTTCGAAATTCTGTCCCTCAAAAGACCGTGGAGGCAGAGTTTTTGAGCATCTTTAAGGCAGAGCTGGATAGATTCTTAATAGGCAAAGGGGTTGTAAAGTTATCGGGGGCAGGAACATGGAGCAGAGGTTAAAATCAGAACAGCCATGATCTTTTTGAATGGCAGAGCAGGCTTGAGAGGCCCAGTGGCCGCCTCCTGGTCCCAATTCATCTGTCTATATTTGTATGTATGTATGTTGTCCACGAAATTTTCAGGTGTTTGATTTCTTCCCTCAAACTGGATAAAGTTGTAACTCTTAATTTCCATGCAGTTGATATCAGAGGTCAATGCATTAGCTCATGTCGAAAGCTTTTGGCAGTCTACTTCAATGTAATTGTTTTCTATGTAGGTGAGTCTGGCCTGGGCAAATCAACTTTAATTAACAGCCTCTTCTTGACTGACCTCTACCCTGAGCGAGTTATCCCTGGAGCTGCAGGTAAGATGATTTGGGGGTTTGGGGAGGCACGGGAATGCATTTTTTAAATAACTGTTCTTAAAAGTGTACGTATTAGTGTTTGAGCTGGGAGAAACTGGCATCTTGTTTAATGCTAATTTGTAACTGTCATGGCAGTTGTGGTTAGTGAGCAGATCACAATGTTGGCAGGGTAAGTTGTGATAAATGAATCTATTGCTTGGTATTTCATTTCCAACCAGAAGCAAGTCAAGCATGCGCTTCAGTGAGATGATTTGAGTACAGGTCTTTATGTTGGCATAGAGAAGGGATTAATATTCTAGCAGTTGTGAGCTGTGTTGTGGTGATGGTACTCACTTTGGAGTGGGTAAGCCCAAAGCATTTGGCTCCTCTGGAATTGCAAGTCTTGTCATGGTCCTTGCCTCTTGAGCTATAGTCTAGAAAGGCTGAATGTAGTAGCATGCAGATTGTGTATAGTTAGGGAATTCACCAGCCCCCTCAAAGCAGGCCACTTTTAAACATGCCTGTGGCTGTTTTGCAGTGAGGATCCTGGAGCAGACTTCTGTCCACCTTCCAAGTTGAAGATGAAACAGAGGTTGCCTCACCCAAAGAACTTGCCAAGTTTGATTTGATTTATTATTGCCACATGTATTAACAGTGAAAAGTATTGTTTCTTGCATGCTATACAGACAAAACATACAGTTCATAGAGAAGGAAACAAGAGAGTGCAGAATGTAGTGTTAGTCATAGCTAGGGTGTAGAGAAAGATCAACTTAATGCAAGGTAAGTCCATTCAAAAGTCTGACAGCAGCAGGGCAGAAGCTGTTATTGAGTCGGTTGATACGTGACCTCAGACTTTGTATCTTTTTCCCGAAGGAAGAAGGTAGAAGAGAGAATGTCCGGGGTGTGTGGGGTCCTTAATTATGCTGGCTGCTTTGCTGAGGCAGCGGGAAGTGTAGACAGAGTTAATAGATGGGAGGCTGGTTTGCATGATGGATTGGGCTACATTTACGACCTTTTGTAGTTCCTTGTGGTCTTGGGCAGAGCAGGAGCCATACCAAGCTGTGATACAACCAGAAAGAATGCTTTCTATGGTGCATCTGTAAAAGTTGGTGAGAGTCATAGCTACATGCCAAATTTCCTTAGTCTTCTGAGAAAGTAGAGGCGTTAGTGGGCTTTCTTAACTATAGTGTCAGCATGGGGGGACCAGGACAGGTTGTTGGTGATCTGGACACCTAAAAACTTGAAGTTACTCAAACCCTATCAAATTGTGTAGTTGATGAAACACCAATTTGATTTCACATTGGCTCACAAGTACTTGTCTTTATTTCAGAGAAAATTGAAAGAACAGTCCAGATTGAAGCTTCAACCGTAGAGATTGAAGAGCGTGGCGTGAAGCTGCGTCTGACTGTAGTTGACACGCCAGGATATGGAGATGCAATAAACAGCCAGGACTGGTATGTTAGCCTATCACAAATTGGAATGGGTTTTGTGATCACAGTTTTAACAATCAAGTGTAAGGCTTATTTAAATTTTGGATTCTAGTGTTTTAGCTGAGCAGCCCTGCGAGTGTCTGTGTACCGAGGAGTACTTGCTGTCATTTTTAATGGTTTATATCTCGACACAGAAAAAGTTCTGCTAATAAACATGTTTCTTTCCAAAATTACTGTTGCATTTTCTACATTGAGCTGCATTTGATACTTGTGCTAATCTAGCTGGCCTGTTTAACCTTTTTTCACAAATTGACAGGTCCTTCCCTCTAATACCGGCTCACAGGAATTCCCGGCTCGGGTCACTGTCTGTGTGGAGTTTGCACATTCTCCTCGTGTCTGCGTGGGTTTCCTCCGGGTGCTCCGGTTTCCTCCCACAGTCCAAAGATGTGCGGGTTAGGTTGATTGGCCAGGTTAAAAATTGCCCCTTAGATTCCTAAAGTGTGTAGGTTAGAGGGATTAGTGGGTAAATAAGTGGGGGTAGGGCCTGGGTGGGATTGTGGTCGGTGCAGACTCGATGGGCCGAATGGCCTCCTTCTGCACTGTAGGGTTTCTGTGATTTCTATGAATACTCATTCTGAATGGCAACGGTGGTTTCTGTACTTCAATCTTTTGTGTAGTAACAAAGTACAAGATATTTGTAACAATTGTGTATCATGGGAAACATTTCATATCAAAGTTATTGCCATGTACAGTATTTTTCCTTTCTTGCCTTGTATAACAAAATGGGTATGGTGAAATACTACCTATTGAAGACCAACTAACATGACTCGCGTTTATGCCTGGACTAAAGAATCTTACCTGCCTCAGATATTCTGAGATCAGTTACTGCTGTTCATCTCCTTAAGCCAATTGGTGAAGAATAGCACTGGGACAAAGTTTTACTCAATCTTGCATGTATTTGCAGAATGCAACATTACAATCACACCACAATTTCAGTAATTGTATCGTCATATGTGCTCAAATGAAACCCAGTTAATCCCACTACCTGCATAAACCTGAGCACGTTGCAACTAACTGCCTGTTTAAAATACAATTGCAATTCCAGCGGGGTGTGTGTTTGATGCACATTGGCTTGTACTTTCCTCCAGTGCACTGGGTCATTGGCAAATCCATCGGCTGAGTTAGAGCCAACAGCAATGCCATCATAATGAAAAAACATAATTTGGGTTTAAGAAAAAAATCTATGTCGACTGGCAAATGTCAGTGGTTAATTTCATTATAAGCAGGATATATTGTAAACCTTTTCAGTGATTTGAGAAGCTGTATGGTATGACTTCATGAAGTCAGCCTCAGATTTTGAGTCAAGAGATGGCTCTTGAAACTTTACATCTATACTTTTATCTGACAAAGGAATTGCTAATTAATTAATTGTTATCCAGGCTGAAGGCTTGTGTTCTGATGGGTTAACGATGGTGCCTGTACATTGTTAGCTAAGTACAGTGTTGTAGTGATGCTGATAGAAGTGATAAAGGGGCTAGACTGAAGAACTGTACACCACCTGTAATTACTTACTGCAAAGCCTTCTAGAGGGAAAGCCAGTTCTTCAAACTCAGAAAGCATGTACAGAATTTGGACAAACACTGGCCACCTCTCCACGACTTGACTGTTTTCTGCAGTGTCCTGTACATTTCAGTTCCTTTGAAATTATTGCCTTAATTCCAAAGCTCTTTGGAATGTCATATCTTTGCAATGTGCCTACAGTCGAATGGTGGTGTTTTTCATGGTGGTATTGTATGGTGAATGCAAGGGCGCATGTTTGTGACTGATACAGGCCTGTCGCTTCTGTAGATAGCAAACATGATAAATATTATAGGTTGTGACTAATATGAATCACCTAGGAGACGTATGTAATGGTGTGAACCTTGTTTTGGTGGATGATACATGCTTGTGGTGGTTGGCAGGCATGGTGGTACATACCAGTCTTCAGTGGCTGGCAGCTGCAGTGTAATTGCAGACATCTGTCCTCACTGACATTGGCATTGCCATGGGCCATGCTTCTTACACCTTGTTGCAGTTTAATACTGGGATTGCTGGAGTAAAATTATTTGAGATTAGCTATGCTTGGCATACTGAGTAATAGGTTTGAAGAATTGCTGCAACATGTTGCAATCGCCCCTGCTGATGCCGTGTAAAACTCTTGGATGGCTTGTCACAGCCCAGCCTGTTGATTTTTTTTTCCCTTTGATCTTTCTCAGCTTTAAGACAATTATTTCGTACATTGATGAGCAGTTTGAGCGGTACCTGCATGATGAAAGTGGATTGAACAGACGCCACATTATTGATAACCGGGTCCACTGCTGCTTTTATTTCATCTCTCCTTTTGGACATGGGTAAGCATGGTTACTTGTTCTGTGTAATGAAATAATTTGTTGCAGGAACCACTCTGCGATTATTGAAGAGGAGTGGTTCACAGTTGTTGCCGTGTTCTCTGTGCTTCAAATTATTGACTGACCCGAACTACCAATTGGATGGTTAAAGCGATATGTCCAAACTCTGGTTCCAAATGATAAACTAGTTAATGTGACAGATGGGTGTGAGGGCAATATGACCATGACATCTGTCACCCCATTGATTGCTAGGGTTGATTCGGCTGATCTGGCTGGCTAGGTGGTTGTCCCCCTTCCCTTGGCTCCATGTGTGTCCCTCCCGAAGCTCAGCGCTCAGTTGCAGAGGATGACCCTCTAGAAGAGGACCGCTCCGCCAGTCTAGGGTATATAATGCAGCTACAGTCGCCCACTAGGCTAAACCTCCAAGACCATTTGTAGGATGATGTAGGGAAGTCAAGCTCCAAGACAAAAAAAAGGGGGGGGGGGGGGGGGGGACCCAAGCTTTTCAGGGGTGGTATGGTGTAGTTGTAGGGTCAGTAAGTTTCCTGAACTGAAAATGAAAATCTGTTCTCTGTCCCTAAAATTCAATTTTTATGATTTATTTATATTTGTTAGTATATTTTCCCTTAATTTGCTTTCTCTCCTCCTCAATCCACCACCGCACAATCGAAACTAACCTGTGTTTATCTTATTTAATTATGATCCACATGAATAATATGCAAGATTTGCCTGTCAGCAAACTCTTCCAATTATCTGTTGTAGGATCATAGAATGATTACGGAAGGAGGCCATTCAGCCAGTTGTCTGTGCCAGATCTGTGCAAGAGCAATTCATGTGCCGCTCCCCTGCCTTTTCCCGTAGCATTGCATTTTCCTCTTCAGATAATTCCTTTTTGAAAGCCACGATTGAACCTGCCTCCGCCACACTCTCGGGTAGCACATTCCAGATCCTAACCACTCGCTGTATTTTTAAAAAAACTTGTCCCATGTTGCCATTGCTTCTTTTGCCAGTCATCTAAAATCAATGTCCTCTGGTTTTCGATCCTTCCACCAGAGGGAGCAGGTTCTCCCAATCTACTCTGCCCAGACTCCTGATGATTTTGAATGCCTTTGAAAAATTTCCCCTCAACCACCATGTCTAAGGAGAATAATCCTAGCTTCTCCAAGCTATCTACAAACTGAAGTTAATCAACACTGAAATCATTGTGTGAATCTTTTCTGCACTCTCTCTAATGCCTTCAAATCTTTCCCAAAGTGTGGTCCCAGAACTGGACACAATACTCCAATTGAGACCGAACTCATATTTTGTAAAGATTCATGATGTGGTTGTTACTCCTGTACTCTGTGCTCCTGTTTATAAAGCTCCAGATCCCATACGCTTTATTAACTTCTCTCAACCTGTCCTACCATTGTCCATGACTTGTGCGCATACACCTCTAGGTCCCTCAGCTCTGAGAATCATGCCCTGTATTTTATATTGCCTCTTCCCATTCTTCCTACCAGAATAAGTCATGTCTCTGCATTAAATGTCATCTGCCCATCTCCAGCCAGCTGTCTGTCCTTTATCATCTTGTATTTGTTTTTTAGACTCAAGCCCCTGGATGTGGAGTTCATGAAGGCTATACACAATAAAGTGAACGTTGTTCCTGTCATTGCTAAGGCAGACACCCTTACGCTGAAGGAAAGAGAGAGACTCAAAAGAAGGGTAGGCACAGTAACCCGTATGTGAAAAATTAGAGATCACTCAAATTTTGGTGCTCTATTACCAATTAAAACTCGATACATGATAGTGATGGTTCATACAATTTTGGGGCTGTCCCCTTCCCGTCACTTGTCTTTTGGTAACCCTGCTATTCCACGTATCTCTTGAACATCCATCCATGAACTGCCTGGGATGTTAAGACCATGAAGAAAACAAGTGACTTGCTGGGCAAGTGGGTGGGCGTTATTTGAATAGTTTGGTTGGCCTTGTTTCATTACTCTTTGTGCCTGTCTCTCACATAGCAACTGCTCCAAGTGAGTCTTATTGAATCGGGATGTGCATGAAATCAAACACACAGATTTGTGTTCTGTCCATTGGTACAATATGCTGCACTCTGTAGTGTAGCCTTTCATCATATATCAATAGACTGCTCTTTCTAGGGTCATGCTCTTCACTTGTGAATGATCAGTCAACAGAAATCTACATCTGAAATCTTGTACTTGGGATTAAGCCATATGGATATGCTGGTCTGGGTTAAGTCTGTGGAATACATGTAACTGAACTTCTTATCATTGGAACCATTCTTGTGACTCTTTCTGTGCCATCTGTAATGCCTCATTGTATTTAAGTTGATGGGTCACTAGGGCCAGGTGGGATGGATCCTGAGGGAAATCAGGGTGTAAGCTGTGGAGGTATGGGCTGTAATATTCCAATCCTCCTTGGCTATAAGGGTGATCCAGCAACGATAGGCCAGTCATTTTAACCTTGGTGTTGGGAAAGCTTTTTCAAACAATAGTACAGACAAAATTAACAGTCACTTGGACAATAGTGGATTAATTGAAGAAAGCCAGAACAGATTTGTTTAGGTAATGCATGTTTAGCAAACTTGTTTGTGCTTCTTGATGAGGTGAAAGTGTTGCTGAGGGTAATGTGGTTGATTTCATGTATAGTAATGAAGGTAAATGAAAAACAGAACTCCACAGGCCAGTTAGCTTGAGTTCAATTAAGTGCCACATCAATGGTCATTGCAGAAAATAAAAACTCATGATATGGTGTAATACCTTGGCACGGTTAGAAGACTGGCTGGCTAACGAAGCTGAGATAGGCAGAAATGGGTCTTTTTTAGGTTGGCAAGATGTAACAAGTGATGTACCTCTGGGATCAGTGTGGGGACCTCAACTGTTTACGGTTTATATCAGATGGTTGCCAAATTTGCTGATGACACGAAGATAAGTAGAAAAAAGTTGTGAAGAGGGCAAAAGAGCAATATTTTTATCTGAACGTTGAGTCTTTCCAACCCTCTTCCTAAAATAGTGGTGGAAACAGAGTCTTTGAATTGGGGATAGGCAGGATGCAGATTTGTGGTTACTATCAGATCAGCCATGATCTTTGAATGGCAGAGCAGATTTGAGGGGCTGCATGGCCTACTCCTTTTTCATATGTAAAAGACGAGGGAAAATTTTAGGGTTGTAGGGAAAGAACAGAGGAATGGGACTAGCTAAATTGCTCTTGCAGAGAGCTGGCACAAACTTGATGGGCCAAATGGCTTCCTTTTGTGTTGTGCAATCATTCTGTATGATTCAACAAATGTTCTTGAACTGAATTACTTATTTGTTCATGGGATGCGGGCATTGCTAGTTGGGCCAGCATTTATTGCCCATTCCTAATTGCACTTGAGTTGAGTGGCTTGCCAGTCCATTTCAGAGGGCATTTAAGAGTCAATCATATTGCTGTGGATCTGGAGTCACGTAGGTCAGATCAGAGAGGGCAGCAGATTTCCTTCCCTAAAGGGTTCCCTAGTGAACCAGATAGGGTTTTATGACAATTGACTATGGTTTCATGGTCGTCATTAGACTTTTAATTCCAGATTTTTTTTATTGAATTCAGATTTTACTGTCTGCCATGTTGGGATTTGAATCTGGCTCCCCAGAGCATTACTCACCTCCCATTAAGGATGCATTTTTCAGGATGCCTGAAGTTAGGACAGAAATAGAACCTTTTTATAAATGATTGAATAACAAAGTTCTTTAGTTGAGCTACATCAGGGGCTTCTATTTAAATGTCAGCACCCATCTCCTAACTCTAGTGCTTGTGAATATTTTTTCTCATTTAATTTCACTCTCTCGCCTTCAGATACTTTTGCGTTTAATTAAACCAAAGATTTAAAAACTAGACATTTTCATATGAAGGTGCTCCAATAGGAGTACATCTGGACCACACTGCCCATGCTGTGGATAGAGCCTATCCAATTGGTCCTGTTTATTTCCCTATTAGCTCTGTACTTTTTTATCCCAATCTCTTTCGAATGCTGCTATTGGATCTGCTTCCACCACATCATCGTTTCAGACAGAACATACCAAATCTCAACCTAATGTGAGAAAATTATTTCCTTGTGTCACCTCTGGTTCTTTGCCAATTACCTTCAATCTATCTACTGTGGTTACTGGCCTTTCTGCTGTAAGAAATACTTCTGCTTATTTACTCCATCGAAACCAATCATGGTTTGAATATTTCTACCAATCTCCTCTTTACATTCTCTGATATGAGGAAAACAATCCCAGCTTCTCCAGTCTTTTCAAATAACTATGTCTCATTCTTGGTATCACTTTCTGGAGGAGAAGGCTGCACAAGTTTCCCAACCCCTTAAAATGACGGGGAGCCCAACACAACCGTGCGAAGATCAAGCTGAAGCATTTTCTACAATCTTCAACCAGAAGTGCCACATGGATGATCTATCTCAGCCTCCTCTAGAGGTCCCCTCATCAGAGATCGCAGTCTTCATCCAAGTCAATTCATTCCCTGTGATATCAAAAAGTGGCTGAAGGCAGTGGATGCTGCAAAGGCTACAGGATCCTGGTAATATTTTGGCAATAGTACTGAAGTCTTGTGCTCCAGAACTTGCCATGACCCTAGCCAAGCTGTTCCAGGACAGGTACAACACTGGCATCAACCCAGCAACCCCAGCAAAATTGCCCAGGTATGTCCTTGCACAAGAAACGGGGCCAATCCAACCCAGCCAATTACTAACTTATCAGTCTACTCTTGATCATCAGTAAATGATGGAAGGGGTCATCAGCAGTGTATCAAGTGCACTTGCGTAGCAATAATCTGCTCACTGGCACTCCGTTTGGGTTCTGCCAGAGCTACTCAGCTACTGGCCTCATCACAGCCTTGGTTCAAATGTGGAAAAAGGAGCTGAATTCCAGAGGTGAGGCAAGAGTTGACAGCACTTGGCATCAGGCAACATTTGACCAAGTGTGACATCAAAGGACCCTAGCAAAAATGGAATCAGTGGGAAATCTCTTTGCTGGTTGGAGCCTAGAACAACGGAAGATGGAGGTCAGTTATCTCTGCTCCAGGACATCGTTGCAGGAGTTCCTGGGGTAATGTTCTCGGTCCAGTGATCTTCAGCTGCTTCATCAATGGCCTTCCTCCCACCATAAGGTCAGATGTGGGGATGTTCATTGATCATGTTTACCATTCGCGACGACTCAGATACTAAAGCAGCCCATGCCCAAATTCAGCAAGACCTGGACAATATCCAGGCATGGGCTGACAAAAGGCAAGTAACATGCATACCACACCAGTACCAGGCAATGACTATTGCCAACAAGAGAATCTAACCATCACCCCATGACATTCAATGGCATTATCATTGCTGAATTCCCCCAATATCGAAAGAGAACTGCAATGGCCAGTAAATACTTTGGCTACAACATGTTTGAGGCCAAGAATCCTGTGACAAGTAACTCTCCAACTGACTCTCCAAGGCCTGTCCACCATCTACAAGGCACAAGTCAGGAGTGTGATGGAATACTAAACTTTGAAGTTTATTTATTAGTGTTACAAGTAGGCTTACATTAACACTGCAGTGAAGTTACTGTGAAAATCCCCTATTGTCCCCTTGCCTGGATGATAGTAGCTCCAACTAAGAAGCGAGACACCATCCATGACAAAGCAGCCCACTTGATTGACACCCCTTCCACAAACATTCGCTTCCTCTAAGTGGCAGCAATGTGTACCATCTGCAAGATGCACTGCAGCAACTCCTTGGAAAGCATCTTCCAAACCCTAACAACTAGCATCTAGAATGACAAAGACAGTAAATGCATGGGAACATCGCCACCTGGAAGTTCCCCTCCAAGCCATTTGCCATCTTGACTTGGAAATGTGCCACTGCTTCTTCACTGTCTCTGGGTCAAAATTCTGGAACTCCCTCACAGCACTGTGGGTGTACCTGTACCATGTGGACTGCAGCAGTTCAAGAAGGCAGTTCACCACCACCTTCTCAGACAATAAATGCTGGCCTAGCCATAAAGCCCACATGCATTCCTTGAATACTAAAGTCATCTGCATCCTCTCCAATGCCTGGATATACTTCCCAGAAATGAGCACAGTTTTTCAGCTGAAGCCTAACCAGTGTTTTATAAAAGTTTGGTACAACCACCTTCCTTTTGTACACTCTGCTTCTAATAATGCATTTAAGGATTCCATATGTTATTTAATGGCCTTCTCAACTTGAAATCCTTCAAAGATTTGTGTGTATACAATCAAGTCTTGAGCTTCCCTTCAAAGTTATGCCATTTAGTTTGTACTCTGCATTCTTCCTACTGTTAAGGTACCTGATCAGATACCCCAAGGTATATTTTGCAGTTAGACGAGACCCCAACTATTTTCCAATTCGAGCAATATTCCTCTTATAGACTTAAACTCCACTTCAGAATCAGTTGGTGACACACAGGCTTACATGCTTGTACTTGGGCTGCCAGTCCTCACGTAGGACCCCCACTTCTTGTCTTCAAACAACCGCACAACCTCAAACAGACCATTGTCCGCAGCAAACTACCCAGCCTTCAGGAGAACAGTGACCATGACACCACACAACCCTGCCACAGCAACCTCTGCAAGACGTGCCGGATCATCGACACAGATGCCATCATCTCACGTGAGAACACCATCCACCAGGTACACGGTACATACTCTTGCAACTCGGCCAACGTTGTCTACCTGATACGCTGCAGGAAAGGATGTCCCGAGGCATGGTACATTGGGAAAACTATGCAGACGCTGCGACAACGGATGAATGAACACCACTCGACAATCACCACGCAAGACTGTTCTCTTCCTGTTGGGGAGCACTTCAGCGGTCACGGGCATTCGGCCTCTGATATTCGGGTAAGTGTTCTCCAGGGCGGCCTTCACGACACACGACGGCGCAGAGTCGCTGAGCAGAAACTGATAGCCAAGTTCCGCACACACGAGGACGGCCTCAACCGGGATATTGGGTTCATGGCACACTATTTGTAACCCCCACAGAGTTTCACTGGCTGTCTTGTCTGGAGACAATACACATCTTTTTAGCCTGTCTTGATGCTCTCTCCACTCACATTGTTTTATTTCTTAAAGACTTGATTAGTTGTAAGTATTCGCATTCCAACCATTATTCATGTAAATTGAGTTTGTGTCTTTATATGCTCTGTTTGTGAACAGAATTCCCACTCACCTGAAGAAGGGGCTTGCAGCTCCGAAAGCTTGTGTGGCTTTTGCTACCAAATAAACCTGTTGGACTTTAACCTGGTGGTGTTAAACTTCTTACAGTCCTCAAGTCGCCAGAATACCTTTGGTGAGAGAGAATTATTTCTCTTGGGTTCCAAACAGCAGCCTACAGCAAGAGAGAGAGACACCTTGCACCTATCAGAACCTGGCAGATGCTGCATGCTTTACCCTGTAATATTAGCTCCTCCCCTTAAGCCATGACTCGATGTCAATCAACCTAATAACCCTACTCTGAAACCCCAGAGGAAAATCCAAATAAGCAAAAATGCATTAGTTCAGATTAAAACAAACATATCATTAGCTAAAGTCAATCATTTGCCTGCATTTTCAGCATGTGAGCTGCCTGTTTTGCAGATTGGCACTGTGTAAAACACAGCTGAATTCCAAACATACCCCTGACAAGAAAAATGATATGAATACATTTCCTAAAGGCACAGTATCATCACACTACCAAAATGTATTGCTTCACATTTCCCTGCATTTAAATTTCATCTGCTAATTCTCTATCGTTTTCACCTGTTTGTCCATGCCCTCCTGAATTGTTACTATCCTCATTGCTTACTACATTTCTGACTTTCTTACAATCGGCAAATTGAGATTATGCCCCGTGTATCTAAGTCAATACATCAAAAACAGCATTGATCCAAATGTCAGCCTATGGGAAACAGCATTTTCTACTTCCCTCTTGTTCAGAAAAACAGCAATTGCCAATTTTCTGTCCATGTTGCCACTATCCCTTAATCTCACGGGCTTGAATTTGCTTACAGATCTTTAATATGGTACTTTGTTGAACACCTTGTGAATGTGCACAAAAAATCAACTGTGCTGCCACATCACCCCTCTGTTATTTCATCAAAGGATGCAATGAAGTTAATCAAACATGATTTTTGTATTCAAGAGTCTGTGTTGATCATTTTAAGTCCATACTTTTCCAAATACCAGTTTGGTTTGGATTATATCTCAATTTACCCATAACAGAATCTGGGCTAACTGGTCTGCAGTTGCTGAGTTTATTTCTTTCCCTCTCCCCAACCACTCCACCCGTTATAACAATTTATAGTCCTTTGGCCTCCCTCCATATCTTGGGAGGATTGGAAGACCAGAAACTCTGCAGTTTCCATCCTTGCATCCGGACCAATCCTACCCAATATCGTTACTGCTTTTACTGCTGTATTGACAGCATTCTATTCTCTTTGGTGAAAACAGATTCAAAGTACTCATTTAGTACCCAAGCCTTGCCCTCTGTCTCCACAAGATCCATTTGATCCCAAATTGACACCAGCCTTCCTTTGACACCTTTTACAGTTTGCATTTGCAAAAGATTTTGGTTTCCCCATTGTTAGCTGTTAATATATTGCCAAGTAAACTGTGCATTTACTGCTTTCTTTGTTTGAAATTAACTGATTTGAAATTTCATGGGAACGAATTCTGGAAACTGACTACATGGCAGGAATTTAAAGAAATAAATTCTGTGGGAGCAAATTAAAATGCTGAATTATCCACTCTCCACTTGTAGAAGCACCAGTTTTCAGCTGACTGACTTTGCTAAAGACAGCCAACTACTAGTGACCTCCAGTGTTGCAGTCCTAGTACTGCATCATTGTATAACCTGTTGGACCTTCCTTGGTAAAACACCTGATGTCTTGGACAAATGTGTTCCCGAAGACATTGCCCATTGTTGTATTGCAAAATAAATAAGGACTCGGGAGTTGAAAATATCAGTTTTCAAAATTGGACAAAGATAGGTGGTGTTGACAAATGTCTTGGTTCAATTCCACTTGACCAGTTATTTTGTGTACCCGTTTGATTCTGAAATGCTGCTGTATCAGGCTACCAGAGGTCCTCCGTGAGCTCTGCGTACTGGAATACCATAGTAATCAATATGTTTGGCGACTAATATTTTAAAAATTCAAACTACAAAGGTGTTATTGGGAAGGGTAATCCCTGACTGGTTCTCACCCTATTAAAGTTTAGATTTAGTAATGGGAATAGCAGAAGGAGGAAGACAGAGGGATATGTGTTAGGGTGAGTGGAGGTAATTAGAAAGGGAAGAGTTTCTTGTACAATGAGAGTAGCATAGCAGCAGCATAGATTGGATGCCCTGTTTCTTAATGCAGAAATTATGCAATTCTATGTATTGTTGAACTTGAGACTTCCAGCGAACAAACTGCTGAAAATGAACCTCTGCAGTCCAGAAACCCATCTATCTGTCTTTGGAAATTTTGGCCTTTCATTCAAGATCCTTCTGCACCATCCAGTAGTTAGTCCTATCATCCTCCGTCATGTTTCTGTGGTCCACTTCATTGGAACTACCCTTAGCTGGTTTGAATTCTACCTGTACCAAGCTAGTGTATATCCAGCAATAGGTTCTCCTCCTCCAGCTCTGTCACAACCCTGGCCATAGCCTTTCTTCAACTGTGTATTGCCCACTGGTGATATCTCTAGACACTGAATCGGCTTCAATATCTCCATGACAATCTACATTATTCCCCACAAATGTGGGACTCGGTATGAAAAGGGATCATTGAGATGAATAGCATAGATGCCTTCAGGGGAAAACTAGATAAGCAAATGGGGAAGAAAGGAGTTGAAGGATATTTAGAAGAATGCAAGGAGATCTGACAGAAACATATAAAATCCTCATGGGACTGGACAGACAAGATGCGGGAAGAATGCTCCCGATTGTTGGGGAAGTGTAGAACTAGAGGTCGCAGTCTAAAAATAAGGGATAAGCCATTCAGGATTGAGATAAAGAAGAACTTCACTCAAAGTTGTGAACCTGTGGAATTCTCTACCACAGAAAGCTTTTGGGGCCAGTTCGTTAGATATGTTCAAGAGGGAGCTGGACATGGCCCTTGTGGCTAAAGGGATCAAGGGGTATGGAGAGAAAGCAGGAGTGGGATACTGAAAGTCCATGATCAACAATGATCATATTGAAGGTGGTGCAGGTTCAAAGGGCCGAATGGCCTACTCCTGCACCTATTTTATAAGCTTCTATGATATACTGGGTGGAATAGGAGGAGACTTGTAAATACTGTGCTAAAACAATTTGGACTGAAAGACTTGTTTTTCTATTGTAAATTCAATACTATTAGACTGTCTGTTTAATAGTAGCTCATAAATGTGTTAGCATTTTCTAAAATAGAAGGTTGGATAAACTACTACTATTACCTTCAGCCTCAGCAAAAAAAAACCTCCACTGAAGCCTTCAACTCCATTTCGGTGTCTGCTCACTCAGGTTAACCCTATCTGGTTTCAAACTCCAGTATTCTGTTTATCCCAGATCTAAGTGGAGCTTCAAATCCCATATTCAGTTCACTATCAGGGTGACATACTTCCAATGCCACAGAAACTGTATTCATGACTTTGACAACTCCTGGACTTGACTTCACCAGTGCTTTCCCAATCTGTACCCTTCAATTGCAATCCTGCCACTCGGGTCCTATCCCGTGGTACCCTGACTTGCCTATCCTCCCACTCTCCACCCACCTACGGTCTTTGTTGGCCTACACTGCTCTGTCACCAGTGGATTAAACTTGGAATTAATACAAATCTTTACACAGCCTCACCCTTTATGTCCTCGTTGGCCTCCAGCTTGTCTGATTTTTCAGTATTCATTCACAGCATAGAATCTACAGCATAGAATCAGGCCCAATTAGTCTGTACAAGCAGCAGAATCTTCTGTCCTTAAGTCTTATCTTTTGGAACTCCGTCAACTTTCCATCCCTGCATCTTGGAGAGCAAATCACCTCTTTTTGTAATTCTCCCACACCAGTGATATTTTTCTCCATTAAATGTGCTGCAGTAAGGCAAACAACTGCAGTAAGGAAGGAATCAATTTCTGTTTCTCTCTCAATTATTCCATCATTCTACTGTGGAATTGACAACCCCACATAAGGAGCTGTTCTAGGAATAAACTATTTGTAGAGGGAAATTTTGAGGCAAGTAGAACTATAGAAAATGCAGCTCTCCAACTTAAAGTTCAGTCCCTATGTTTGTGGGTTAGTGCAATCTGTACATGATGCAGTATTAATGAGCAAGGCATTGAGGAAACTGGAATAGTATCATGAAAAAATGGGTCATAAAGTATTCAGTTGCCATTATCTATGATCCCAATGGTATGTAGATGGAATTGAGGAATTTGGTCCCCAAAACAATTTTTAAACTTCTCAATCCTGTGTAATTAAACATTGAATTTGAATTCTTTAACCAGTGTGTCCTGGTGACTCAATGGAATTATATATTTTTTGTTAACTTCTTGTTTGCTACTTTATTAAGATTCTCGATGAGATAGAGGAGCACAGTATTAGGATATACCACCTTCCAGATGCAGAGTCTGACGAGGATGAGGATTTCAAGGAGCAAACGCGAGTCCTCAAGGTACTTAACAGCAGAAATTAAAACTTAATGTGATTATTGTCCTTGCATTGGTTATGTTTTGGAAACTTAAAGTTCTCCTTATTTGCACAGCTTTCACCTGAAAATGAATGGGCTGTGATCCAAATGGAAAAGTAGCACCAGGACATCACCCTCTGACACCTGAGAATTTTTTTTGTGTATTCCCTTGCTCTTATTCTGATCATACTTGAATTGGTTTACTCCAGTCATTGTAAACAGTTTGCTAGGCAATAAATTAATCTCTCAATTCTTTAAGGTTGTATTCCGTTAAGCTCAGGCCAATACAGTGGTACCGGAGTACAAAGTACATTCAGAAACATGGCTAAATCTAGCCTGGAGCAAAGCAGAATCCTGGGAGCCTTGCTCTTCGAATAATGCAAATGTAGTCCAACTAATTTGAGTTTGGAGAAAATTTTGTAAGGTTTTGGCTGTTTCCTTGCAAGCTGGAAAGCTTCGGTTTAGAGTTCAGAGTTGGAATTAAGACTTTGTGTACTGTGTTGTGGGTTGTTTGCAATAGCTAGTGCTTAATGCTTCCGTCACCTCCCCACTTGCAAAGCGCTGTAGCAATGAAGTGTAAAGGATCTGATACTGTGAATAGTCAAAGATCACTTCATTATTAGGATATCTTTACCAAGGCCGTGAAATTTTGAGCTTTGAAGTTGTGTGAAAAATTTCACGTCAGCCTTGAGATTACTGTAACCATAGATAAGATTTGCTTAGGTAGGTAAAAATCCACGCTTTTCACCTATTATGTTAGCTCCAGTAATGAGGGCAGATATTGACACTTTGGTCCAGCAGTTCCTTATTGAAAGAATTCCCACATGTCCTTTGCATTGTGCTAGACAGTTCTAGATAAATTAACACTAGAAGATCACTCCTCCCTGCATGCAACACGTGCTTTGCTCCACCAACAGAAAGGAGTATTCAAACTGAATGTTAGTCTAAATCCTAGGTCTGAAGGAAGCCGTGTTTATGGCGCTGAGTGCAAAGATGCATTTTGACATGCAAACAGGCTTTGAGTGTATCTGGCTGAACTGTTTATAAAGGGAGAGAGGTTCACCATGAACTGAGTGTAATTGGAAAAGTAACCCAAGTGAGATAAATATGGAAGAAATGCACTCGTGATCCTGTATCAGGACTTGAATTATAGTTTTTGAGTTATCAGAATTGTATTTCTGTATTTGCTGCCTAAAAGTTCAGTTTGTAGCATCAAACCCTTCAGAATCCAAAAATTAATTAATTTGTTAAGCTATTTCATAGATTTTGTGGGACAACACTTTTAGATGTAAAATGAGTTTGCTATCTAATTTTGATGTACTTCGAAATTTTCTGCAAAGTAACGGGTCATTCTGACAACAGGTGTTCATGTTTCACACAAACCTCTCCGACTTTACTTCAATATTCTATTTCTTTCTTCCTTATGCAGAGAAAGCTAGCTTAACCTTAGATGCATAGTTGTGATGGTTCCCTGTTGGCTGAGGATGATTTGATTCTCAGATCTTTGAGTTGGGGTTGACCTGTCCATAATATGCTAAATAATTTACTATTGTTCAGCTCATATTTGACCATTTTGAGAGAGCCACTATAACTGTCTTGAAATATCTTTTTGATTATCAATATTTTATTAGCATCACACAAACCATTTTACGTCATGTTCATCCTGTAACATTATGCTGTGTTACTTGGTTCAATAATGCCATTTTGGCATTTATGTCTAAAACATGAGGCGAGTTTCATTTTGCCTCAAACTTCAGTGCAACGTTTCTACCCTGTTCTTCAAGGAAACATTGAATGGTGTATAAAGGCAGAAACAGGGAACAGAATTTAGGAAAACCAAACACCTGGTCCTTGAACCAAATTATCAACTATTTGCTCTGAGCTACACATCTATCTGGGTTTTTGATCCCACATGGCATTCCCATCAATCTCTGTCACATAGCTAGATGCAAAAATAGTGAGCTAAAGACCCTGAAAAGGCTCTCGGTTATAAAGGAGTTTTTCTCTTTGTGGAAACAGTCTTTTAGAAACATAGAAACTAGAAACGGGAGTGGGCCATTTGGCCCTTCGAGCCTGCTCCACCATTCGTCTTGATCATGGCTGATCATCAAATTCAATATCCTGGTTCCCAAACCACCCCCCAAATATTCCTTGATCCCTTTAGCCCCAAGAGCTATATCTAATTTCTTCTTGAAATCCGACATTTTGGCCTCAACATTTTTTTGGCAGCACGGTAGCACAGTGGTTAGCACTGCTGCTTCATAGCTCCAGGGACCTGGGTTCGATTCCCGGCTTGGGTCACTGTCTGTGTGGAGTTTGCACATTCTTCTCGTGTCTGTGTGGGTTTCCTCCCACAGTCCAAAGATGTGCAGGTTAGGTTGATTGGCCATGCTAAAATTGCCCCTTAGTGTCCTGAGATGCGTAGATTAGAGGGATTAGCGGGTAAAATATGTAGGGATATGGCGGTAGGGCCTGGGTGGGATTGTGGTTGGCGCAGACTCGATGGGCCAAATGGCCTCTTCTGCACTGTAGGGTTTCTATGATTCTATGAACTACATTTTGGTGGTAGTGAATTCCACACATCCTCAAACTACAACCCCTAGTTCTGGACTCCCCCATCATTGGGAACATTCTTTCTGAATCTACCCTGTCAGAATTTTATAAGTTTCTGAGATTCCCCTCCACTCTTCTAAAATTCCGTGAATATAATCCTAACCGACTTGGTCTCTCATATGATAGACCTGCCATCCCAGGAATCAGCCTGGTAAACCTTCTGAAGACTTGCTCTCCAGCACAGATAGCCATGTATTAATAGGTTGGGAGAAGATCCCTTTCCACTCTTTCAATTGAACTAGTTTGCAAAATTTGGTCCTTGGTGTTGAGCCCAAGTACCTTTTTGAAAGTCATAATTCTTCTAAACTCTGTTGTCTAATTGCTTAAGATGGTAATGAGTAGTAACATTGAGATCAATGGAATTAGAAAATTAAGTCCTAAGTTTCTCTGCTGTTTCCATTGAAAGAATGCAGGATGGAGTGTTGAGATTGAGGGGTTGAAGGGATTAGATTAAGATACTGGATTATGGAAATTGGTAACTTTTCACTAGGAAATAGAAAGTTGAAGTGTTGTGATTACTGTTTCCTGGATTCTAAAGGGAATAGATGATGCTAACCGTGACTAGCTGTTTTGTGTTGTCCAGAACAAAAGAGGAGACAGGAAGGGCAGACTTGGAAGGGTGTAAATTTAAAATGAATCTGCAAAGATAATATTTCAATGAACAAGTCCACAGAATAGGCTCCCTAGGGAGTCAGTGGCTGCAGATAATCATTCAGATACAAATTATTCCAAAAACGTTTCTTGCTGAAAATAAATGTAACTATAGTCTGAGTAATTTGAGACATGCTGTAGGTGTAACAGGAAACGAGTGACCTTTGGTCTATAGCTCCGAAAGCACTGGGGTTTTCCTAGCTTCATGTCTGCGTTTGTTCTAGACTAATTGATTTAGAGATTCCAAAGATTAGTCAGCAGTTCCATTATCGTTGAATCATGTTGTTACTGATGATGAGCGAATTAATGGACCTTGGGAATTGCTAAATAAAAGGAAAGTATGACAATATATTGTCTGCCAGGAGTATCATTTTTTAACCACCAGTATTTCAAACGAACATGGTAGAATTTGTAAAATTGTGTACTCGCCAAGTACAGAAATTCAGATTTTAATTTTTAGGTGTGCCTACAGTGGTCATATTGAGCATGAGGATTGTTGGGTTAGGAGATGGTGTTAGAGATCTCACTTTAGTGGTAATAAATATACATGCATTGAATATTGCACACTAGAAGTATATTGACTTAACATCAAATTTACCATAAAGTGTGATTTCTATAAAGGATCGTTACTGGTACTCTGAAATACATTAGTGGCAACACTGGTTTGGTGTTTCTCATTCTTCAGATCTAGCTCAGCCTCCACACACAATACAATAAACTTCCAATTGCAAGATCATATCTAAAGTCGCTAATTTAACATTTAGGTAAACCCCTTAACTGTTACTTCATTTGACCAGTTAACAGTAGGCAGCCCCATTGAATTATGACAATGAAAGCTCTTTTATAAGGGCAGGTGTATGAATCAGTCCTTGTGCATTTCTCTAAATGTGTTTAGGCGGAAAATTGATCTTTTTACCATTAAGACATGTCGATGTCCATTGTGATTATTTACAGTGAGTTGGAATGTCAACCTGCAATTTTGTCCTTGGGTGTCTGCATTTTGATGTATTTTGTGCATACAATTCCATTCACATTTCTGAGGAAACTGAATCAGTAGTCTTGGTGGTGATTAATCCATGTCTGTTTATTGACGTTGTGCAAAAAAAGGAGGAAGAGAGGCAACAGCTTTATTTACCTTCTCAGAATTGAGGTTTTGCAGATTAACTGAACTCTGTTAGGGTAGCACAGTGGTTAGCACTGCTGCCTCACAGCTCCAAGGACCCGGGTTTGATTCCCGGCATGAGTCGCTGTCTGTGTGGAGTTTGCATGTTCTCCATGTGTCTGCCTGGGTTTCCTCTGGGTGCTCCGGTTTCCTCCCACAGTCCAAAGATGTGTGGGTTATGTGTATTGGCCATGCTAAATTACCCCTTAGTGTCCCAGTTTGCATAGGTAAGAGGGACTAATATGTGGGGTTACAGGGATAGGGCCTGGATTGTCAGTGCAGACTCGATGGGCTGAGTGGCCGCCTTCTGCACTGTAGGTATTCTATTTTAACGTACTCCGATTGAGATTTGGAACTTTATTTAATCCACCCCTGAAGTGAAAGTAGTGTGAAAATAGATTTACTTCTCAGATATTGGAGGGATCTGCCACAGGAATTGCAGCGTGCGAGGGGCAGACCCCATTGACCTTGGGCGGGATTTTCCAGTTTTGGGGTGAACAAGACCGAAAAATCCCACCCACTGTTAATGCAGGTGAAAATTTGTTTGAGTGTTTATTGTATGAAATTGAGATGTTTAGTTCACCTGTGAGTAAATAATCTCACGGGTGTATACATACATCTCCATGAACAGATATACAAGATTATGCCTGTCCTTTACGTCACAATTCTGTTTTAAGCTTTTGGTCAAACGTGCATCTAGGTCTTCGTAGCAGAAGCCTTGGGGGAAGATTTTTTTTGTTAAGTGGGTCAGTTTTGGACCATGTTGTCTTTTCTCTTGTGAATACAGGCCAGTATCCCTTTTGCTGTCGTTGGATCAAATCAGTTGATAGAGGCAAAAGGTAAAAAAGTCCGAGGGCGTCTGTATCCATGGGGCGTCGTGGAAGTGGAGAATCCAGAGCACAATGATTTCCTGAAGCTGAGGACCATGTTAATGTAAGTATCTTGACTGTACATGCCATAGTGCATTGATCCATGCACCTTCAGTGCAGTATTCAGACAGATGTTAAGGGGAGATGGTTGTCTAGTGTCGATGTTGGTGGACTAGGCTAATGCTCTGGGGACACTGGTTCAAACCGCACCACGGCATCTAGTGAATTTTTAATGAATGAAATCTAGTCTTAGTAATATTGGCCCGTGAAACTATCATGGTCGTGATAAACCACCTGGTTCCTGTCCTCTAGAGAAGGAAATCTGCTGTTCTTACCATATCTGACCCACCTGTGACTCCAAACCCACAGAAATGTGGTTGACTCTTAACCCATTCGGTGTACTATTCTCTTCTGGAAGACTGCAACTGCCCAAAAAGGTAGTTACCACCACTGGGGATGGGCAACAAATGCTGGCTTTGCCGACCACGCCACATGCCATGAAAGGATTAAAAAAAACCTCAAGTGGCTGCTGCACTTTAAAATGTGCACAGCAAGTACTTCAGAATGTTTCTCTGGGTTTCAGTGGTTTTGAATGTTTGTACAAAAACATTGTGTATGTACAACTGGAGAAAAATAATGTTTTCCTTTAAGCTTGTCCTCTCTTGGAGGCACCTAATTCATGCTGGGGTATAGTTTTGCTTATCCCTGCAACCCTTCAATATTATGCCCAGCTCTTTGGGTATGGGCTTGTTCATTGAGTGTTGGATTAATTCACTTACAGACCCAGAGCCAAGTCAGCTCCTGCTGCTCAACGTTTGCGTGTTTTTTTCCTAGTTGATGTGTGAGTAGTGTTCCAGAAAAGGAACCCTGGCTTTTTAAATTTCTTCTTTCCTTAAAGCTATGGGCAGCTGAGCCCAGTTTGCCTTGGTTCAGGTCAACTAACTGTGACCTACAGTTGTACTGGGTTGCCATTTGTGGCTTAATACCTATCACAAGCATCACATTTTACTCTCTGCAAGCAGCTAACCTTTCAGCTGGGATCACATCTAAACTTCACTCTGGTTTCAAGGTGTGCATTTCTTCAACAGGTTATGATTCTTACTGCTTACTGTTGGGGCTGTTTTGATGAAATGTTTTACTGTTTCTAGACACTAGTTGTACTTTTCTGGTCAATATTTTGAACATCATGGCGTTGACCAGGTAAATATTTACTGTTGTAGACTGCTGTTGATTTTATATTTGGTCCTGCTCAGTTTGAAAAGATTAATTACCCAGCTTGTTCCCATTTAAAAAAAAATTCTAATGTCCTCCATTTTCTTTCAACCCTCCAGTACGCACATGCAGGATCTGCAGGAGGTAACCCAGGATCTTCACTATGAAAACTTCCGCTCGGAGCGTCTCAAACGGGGCGGCAGGTTGTCATCACATGGTTACGTTCTCCCTCTGTCTCCTTCGTACGTATCTGTCACCTGTCTCTTTACCTTCTCACCCTCTGAAAACCATTTGAACAGAAGTTTCTGATATACCACAATCTGCACTCAGTGTGTGAAGGGTTGATGTGCAGCTGTTCCTGAGGAGAGGGTATACAATTGGTCTAAAATCCCATTCATCAAATTCCCCAATGGATTCACCTGGGAAGGGTTGTAGATAAAACTGACCATTGTGTTTTCCTCTTTTAGTATCACTGCTTATATATTCCTAGCCTGGAATTGACTAATCTAATCATTAACCAGTAGCCTTGGACTGGAAAACCTGACTGGAAAGTAAGATTCCTCTCCCCACACAGATGAGCTATATCTTCAAGCCATCCATGTTCTATTAGTACATTGAACTGATGGAACAAATTAGCCAACATGACATCTTATTTGGGTCTCTTCCCTTACCAGTTCAGCTCTTTAATCTTAAACTGGGTACTGACCTGTATCTGCTGATAGCCCTGATACAGATTATGTAAAACAGACTCCTAGTCGCACATTAAGATGTAAACTATTCTGCTATTGATGAACTCTCTTCAGAAAAGGACAATCCCTGATTTCCATAGAAATTTTGGAATGATTCCTGGCCAGAAGGAAGTTCACCTAAGGTTCATCACTCTTGCCAAAAAAAGCCTCTTGATTGCTGGCTTTCCTCCTGCAGGTATTTGAGGGGGAAGCTCAATCCTACTGGAATTTTCAGCCACTGCTCAAACAATGCTGGAGTGATTGGTTGGATGAGCTTGCCAGTCTGCAATAGCTGCACTGAAGCAGTTTTAGTTCTGGCAACAAAGGAAAAGTCTTTTGAAGGAATTTTTGGGGTGTTGAGCCTTGCTGCGATGTTTCCAGTGTCAGGATGTGGTTTTACATGTGGTTTTACTAGTGCCCCATGTGGTTTTACTAGCATCAGATTGCACATTTCCATGCCTTCAACTCTGCACTAAATCTCATTAATCCCTCCCCTGCAGAAAAATTAACTACTTTTGTGGATGAAAGGACAACCTTCCCACACTCCCATTTAAAGGCTCTTATTGGCTTGTTTAGCACTTGGTCTTGTGTCCACACAAGATTGCAGTTAAGGTTAGTTCTAGGACAATGGGACTGAGCTCGGAGCACATCCTGGTAGAGCAATGGAGAAGCCCATTAATGAGAATGCATGGTCTCATATTCTGAAAGACAATCTTTGTACAAACTGATTCCAGTGACTCATCCCATTTGTTGAGTGCACTGTTTCAAGAGTTGCTTAGTGTGCGACACACACTGGGGAAAGATGTGGTATGCAGCAACAAATTGATGAAAACATGAGGAGTTGAGGAGGTCCTTTTTATCTTTTTCTGACCTTTTTATAAAATCTCTGCATTCAGTGTTATACCGGAAGTGGGAGACAACGGGACATGTTAATGAAGAAATTGATTCAATTCTATACTATATGAACTGCTATACGTACTACCTTGGTGTCCATGAAGCTAGATTTAGTATTTCCTTTCAAAAATGTTTGAAATCAAGGTTCTCAATTTTTTTTTTGAGTAATGTTTTAATATCTATCCTTTCCCCATCTTGAGCAGCACAGTTCCTGAAAAGAAGGTATATGGATTAATTAAGCTGTGATGTATCCTATGCTGATTTGGTAGGAGTAATTTTAAGATTACATTGAGCTCAAAATATGTCCCAACATGCTACGTTTCAAACATGCACTCACTGCCAATCCAGAACATGCTTGTACCACTTGTTTCCAGAGACACAGGCAAAGTGTAACTGACGGTGTGCAATGTGGTATCATGGTTGTACAGTAAGACTGTCAGAATGCCAACTACAGCAGCTGTTTATCCATTGCTGACAGCTGCCATTGCCATGAAGTTCTAACTGTTTTGCGATGGTTATTTGGCTGAAAGTTATTGGTTTACTTAAAAAGAAAAATCTCCCCATTTTAATTGGCCTGCCGAAGGAACTGGGCATCTTTTGCACATTGGTTGACTGCAGGGTTGGCACAGTGGTTAGCACTACTGCCTCACAGTGCCAGGGTCCTGGGTTCGATTCCCAGCTTGGGTCACTGTCTGTGTGGAGTCTGCATGTTCTTCCCATGTCTACATGGGTTTCCTCCCACAGTCTGAAAGACATGCTGGGTAGATGCATTGGCCATGCTAAATTCTCCCTCAGTGTACCCAAACAGGTGCCAGAGTGTGGCGACAAAGGGATTTTCACAGTGGCTTCATTGCAGTGTTAATGTAAGCCTACTTGTGACACTAATAAATAAACTTTACATTTTGCTTCACTCTCGTTATTAACAACCTGGGTGCTGTTTATCCTACACGTTGTTCCTGCACCCTAATAAGGTCAGAGTAGAAAATATTTTGTATGAGCGTTTATAAAAGTGTAGTGTCAGTTACGTTAGTAACATTAGTGTTTGCACCATGTTGCTTTGGCCTTATTTTCCACATCAATTGAATTGTCAAATCAGCATGTTGCTTTTTTTTTACTATTTGGTGTACCCTGTCGTCCTGCTTAAAAAAGCAACATGAACTTTGGCTGCAAGGTGTACACTGGCTTCCAAGGCTTTCTTAGCTGCATGTATTTGTGTGTTTGGGCACTCTCTGCCATAGGTAGGAAGATTGATTGGTTCCAATGTCGTGTGGATGATTCGACAAAAGTTGGGTTCTGACTGTTAGAAGCATAATATAGCACTCCTTAAAGGTTCTAACTGAAATACATTGAATGTATGTGTGGTCGGATGGATTAGAAAAAGTTTAAACTATTACTACATAACTTCATAAAGTTCTTCATAAAGCACACGGAGGCCATTTGATCAAATTTGTCTGTCCCAAGATTGATTTTTGGCTCCACAGGATCATGCAGTGTAACACCTATTTTATTACAACCTTCAGTCTTTTTTCAAATATTTGATTTCTTTAAAAAAAATTGTGATAATGCAGTTCATATTCTAATAACTAATTGTATGAAAACATTTCTCTTATCCCAGAATAACCCAAACTGCACTGTGGTAATACTGCAGTAGACTGCCCACGGCAGCTTCTGTGCCCTACAAACAAAACCGTAAAGCAGTGTGTTTTAAGGGTTGTTTGTATGTTTCATTAACAAACAAAGGTAGTATGTGCTTCTCCATGCTTCTAACTTGGCTTTGCAGGAAAATGTAATTGTGCTGTAGCCTTGTTGTGGTTTCATTTTTTTGCTCTGTTTTTGCTTGACATTTGTTGTATTTGAGGGACAACACACAATGATGGTTATGATTTGTAATGTTTTTTCTTTATAGCTTTTTTCAAAAAAATTACTAGCTGTCAAATTTAATTATCTAATGTTAAAGAAAATGGTTAGGTGGGGGACTGAATTTAACACCGTTTCCTCCTAATTCACTTATCCTTATTACCATTTTCCTCTTTCCTTTTATATGTTTATATTTCTCCTTTTCCCACATTCTTGGATGTTAATTTGCACTTGGTTGTTTTTAAAATTGTTTTACCAATGATTCATGGCCTTCATTTGATGGATGGGTTGGAGATGCAGAACATATTTGATTTGAAGGAAAGATGTCTCCATAGTCACAATAAATATTAGACTAACATTGGGCCTGGAATTTCAGTACAAAATGTTTAGCACGTGAACTGGGAATAGGCTGTCCTGATGCCAGTCATGTTTTGGTTGGTGCCATTCAAAAGGTCACCTCTCTGTGTCGCAGTTAATTTCTGGCTGCAGATATTCCCTGAGTGGAATGTGCTGTTAAACTAAGTTGAGCTTGTTCTCACAGTACTTCAATGGAACTCTGAACCCTTCAGAATAAAATTGGTTTCATCCAGCTGGTGACCATTATAGTGTGATGCTGCATGAAGCTTAATGGTGGGGGATTATATTGCATCACATTCATGCTACCATTGCTAATATAGAGAACAGATTCCAAACACTGATTAAAAGTACAAAAAGTATATTTTGATGTGTTTGGTTAGGCATTGTCCTTTGCTTGAGTTCAAATGTAGCTCAGATAGATCAAGTCTGGCTTTGGCCAAGATGGGCTAAATGAAAATATTCTCTTAAGGAGTCTGAAGTAAAGTGATTCTGAATCTAGTTTTGTGGTTGAGTTTAAAACATGAATCCGTGCAACTTATTGCATGAAGTGAACATTGCGCTGCCTTGTTTTGAGGATCATTACTCGGGGTAACAAAAGTCCATGTTTGTGAAGCAGCTTTTCATCATTGGGTTAAATGAGAGGAAGCGATTAGACTGAATTGCGCCTCTGACCAGGAGCTGCTATTCCATTTCCTGGCATTTACCTTAGGTTGTTGTGACATTGTCCACGTGTGACACTTAAAACACTAATCCTTGGAGGACTATGAATTGCAAAGATCATTGGTTTATTCATGCTATCTGTTAGAAAATTAAATCTGTAATAACATTTTAAAAATAATTCAAATACTGGACTATGCTGCAGGAATGGTTTCCATGCCAGTGTAAGTCTTCCAGATTGCTTCTATTCTTAATGGTTTTGCCACTCTTTTTGCAACCTCCCTACTTCAGGCTGATTCTGCTGGCAGATAGTAAACACAAAATTTGGAGAGTGATATCAAGATTTTTCTAAAAGGAACAATGTGCGAGCAAGATTAGTAATGTTGCAATTGCCTTGGGAAAGCTATTTAATTCTAGACAGCAATTTGAAATGATTTGATGGTCAGGTTAAATTCGGCTTATTTATTCTAGCTGTCAGGTACTTGATAGTGATACAGGTGAGCCAAGGTGCATGGTTTGGAATGGATCAGTGCTTTTGTGTATCTAATATTGTCCTATCTCTCAGGAAAGGGGAAGAGCATCCTCAGGATAAGGACCAAATCCTGTTGGAGAAAGAAGCTGAGGTAAGAGATGGGATAATGCGGGAAATCCCAATGCCCCTTTTAACAAATCTCTTTCTAACTCGTCACTGATTTGATCAAGGGATGGGGGCTCAGTTGATATAAAAACAATACACACTTCTGGCCCACCTACATAGGTTATGTATGTGTATATATTATATATTACATATAATGCAAGGTGAGATACCTGAACTTGGAGTCTTTAAATGACTCATAGTCTTGACCCCTCCACTGTTGCCTTGTGGTGTTCAGTTGGGTCCCCCTTCCGCAGTTGAGACAACCTAGCTTATTACATGACACGTACAATACAGGTGACTGCTGAATCTCGGCTTTGGACTGGGATTCTTATCCTGATATTATGTAAAGTCCGTTTGTTAGTGAATCTTCTCCCGTTTTGTGATCAAATTTTGAGTGCCTTTGGCTATGATTAATTCTCCCAGTTTGAAGTAGTAACTTTCAGTGGCTCTGCAATGTTTGTTTGTTTGTTTAGTAGTTGCTTCAATGGGCAAAATGTTGCACTATTCTTTCTCTCAGTTGCGCCGCATGCAACAGATGATTGCCCAGATGCAGGCTCAGATGCAGATGCAAATGCAGAAACCAGGAGATGGAGACACCAGCAGTGTGCACAGTCAGCATGTCTAAACCTGGAGAGTAAGTATTAACATGCACAAACTACTGGTTAACCAACTTAAGAGGGATTGGCTAAGAAATATAGGTGGTGCAGTGAATGTACTGTAGGTGCAGGTATCCTGGTGATCTGGTGGAACGATTGAGAATGCCAGTGAAGCAGTTAGCTTGGATGAGGGCAAGGACAGTAAATGTGGATAGTTCAAACTCGTGTGTGGATGCACAGTAATGCTGGGAGGGAGTGGGTCATACATTAAATTATGGATAGTGAATCTGGGAGGAAAAGATGGCGAGTTGGAGTTTTTCTTCGTCTGGACATTTATGGTTTGGAACTGAAACCATGTGGGTCTTGTGAGAACTTCCTGCAATAAGTTTGCATCAGAGCACAAATGAAGAGCTGAGTTTGTTGAATTTGGATTATATAGAAGGGAATATTGTCTGTCTGGTTTCCAGAATAAGAACTTAGTGGGACCAAGGTTCCTACATTATAAAATCTGGCTTCATTGTCATTCTTTAAATGGACAAATTTGCAACAGACAGATCACATAGTAAAAGAATAAACCTGAACAATGGTCTTGCCATTAGTTTAAGACACTAATCCAGCTTTTGAATGATTCAGATACACAGTATGATACCAAGCCAGAAGGCTGATTGCAGTGGTGGATTTTATGATAGATTTAAAGGGAACAGGGATGAAATTCCAGAACGTTTAGGCCATTGAAGGCGGCTGCCACTGGCATGGGTTTAATGGCCACTCCTGTTTCTGTGATCTAGCATGGATCCTGAGCTGAATCTGTTGTCACTCAAGTCTACATGGCTGAGTGCCACAGATATTAGTTTAATGGCGGACTGAATGTGGGGTCTATTTCTGAAGTCATTCATTATCAGTAGACTTTCAGGATGTACATTACTTCTAAAATGTTATCCTTTTATCACAATTTGTTACAGGCAAAGATTGAAGCATTGCACCTCCTTGAAGCAGAGGTGGAGAGGGATTTGAAGTGCGGAGAATATGGTAGCCAGTTTTGGCAGCTGATTTCAGTGCTTAGTTCACAATGCAGTATTGTAACCTTTGTACCCTTATTTCTGCTGTATTTTTACTGATATTTCTTTTTTTAATATTCTGTATTGCAATGATCTTGCATTATCAATTCCTGTTGTGTTAATTTTGTACCTACGTACCTTTTTATGAAGTTGTAGCTTTCTAGTACTTGGTATAAAGTATTTACAACACTGGTTAAGGGTGCAAAAGCCACTATTATTGGGAAAAGTTTAACTATAAAGGAGCTGTAGCCAATTCTATTAAATACCATCTGGTTTCATAGGTACAGGGTGAGATGGAGAGGGATGTACAAGGTATTGCTGCTGATCCATAGTATACTGAAGGTAGATGCAGGTTGGACTCATTTCCTGGACCTTGATATTATTTTCTGGTGATGAATCGGGTTATTGTATGTATTAACAGTTATTGTATGCTATCTCCTCTGTATTGTGTTCTGCACACTTTATCCTCATCTTGGCTCGGAACAGAAACATTTTTCAAAAGTACAATGGTTTAGTGGAAGTCTTGTTCAGTGACCTTTTTCTCTTGTTAATGGACTTGCCTGTTGCTTTGCTGTGGGGCTTGTCCTGTGTTCTTGACTTTGGTACAGGGACTCTTGGCCCATGATTCTACTTGGCTGACAGCAGTTTGACGAGCCCTGTCTCTTAGTAGTGCAACTCCATGTGACTGAGTCTTGACCTAGTATCGTTTCATATTTGTTTTGAGGTGGGAAGCGTAGGTGGACTGGCATATCATAATTTGAGGGGAAGGGGGAGTTAGTTGGATTCTGTAATGTGTTTGTGGGAAGCACGGCAACAGTGCTGTCTTCTCTCAAAATGCTGGCTACTGGGTTTTAAGAGATTTGCAAATGGCTGGTATAACAATTTAAATAAATGCCTTTAGATGGTAAATTAGATGGGTTTTTTTAACTAATAACTGGAGAACAAGTCTGTTTACTCTGATGCACTGATTTGTTTTCCAGTGTATTTTAAATTGCTTTATTTAATTTCTTGTACTTTCAGTAAAATGTTCTTAAAATATAGCCCTTTAGAATTGATGTGATGTGTACACTGCTATGCTGTATGATAACGGGCAACAGCAATATCATCATGTCTTCAGTGCACTGTCTCCATTTGACCTGATCATTCACATTCACGGTTAGGAAGCTGTGCGTACAACTTTGTGTACTAGACTGCTTCACTTATTTCATCCTCGGCTCCAACATGAGCCTACTCATGGACTCTAATTGAAATACCTGTATTGAAAAAAGTGTTTTTGATCACTCGATTCATAACAAGGCATATTAAAATTCTGGTTAGATTGAACATGGCTGCCCCCCCCCCCCGGCCACATGCCCACCCAGATATGAGGCGTTCCTTAGAAAGGCCTCAAAGCAGCTTCCTAAAGGCTCAATAGGTATGATTGGTTATAGTATATCCAGTTTACTCCGAGTGAGCGCTCAGCGCACAAATGCCAGAGCCTTTCTTATTACTTAGCCAATGATCATTATTACTACAATCAGATTTGCTTTAAAATTCCTTGCCAATGGTTTAGACTTGCCTCCGGGCATGTACTTTCAATTTTTTGTTATCAGTGGTACTGAGTCTGCCCGAGTGCTTTGTGGCTTGCTCTTTCTGAATTAATTGCTGGCAGACTGTGTTTAGGTCTGCTGAACCAACTATTATGCAAGAACCAGGTGTTTCAAATAAAATGCTGCCTAAATGGGCTATTGTAATGCTTAGCAGAAGAGCTAGTTCATTACATCTTCAAAATTTGAAGGCTCTTAACAACATACTATTATGATCTTGCAAATGTTGTGCAGTTTATACGAATTATTGCATATTAGTAGGCTTTTGAATTACAGGCTCTGGCACCTGTAATTTGGAAGAGCTTGGACCTCATTTTGAGGTCTTGTGTTTAAATCTATTTATAAAAGTGGCCAAATAAATTCCCTTCACAGCAGGGTCTCCAAGCTTTTGCTTCTGTGAAAGATAAAAACATGCAGCCTGTGGTTGGAGGGGGGAAAAGAGGTGCTGTAAAATCTTCATCCATATTCCCACGAACCTCTGTCAGGGTGTTCGGATTTAGGATTTATTAACCAGTGAACCTTTCTAAATGTTTAACCTGCAAGAAGGTATGGCTGCCCTGCAGTTGCAGAATTGTGCATGTTAATATTTGGAGCAGTGGAAGTGCAGAGGTTTGGATGATTAACAGGCGGCGATGTCCATAATGGAGTTGGAGATGTGGATTGGCATCCTGATGGAAATATTTTAGTTAACTGAGAAAGTAGCTGGTCTTGCCACCTCTGACATCTAACAGCATTTTAAGGTATATGCAATGAGAAGCATGAGTTTGCCCCTGTGAGAAATAAGTTGTGTGCTTTGAGCTCCAGTGAGAGTCTGGGTGATCAAATTGTACCTGAATGGACATGTTTCAGAAAAACAAATACATGCACTGCAAATGCAATAAATTTAATTTCATTTGGAACATTTCTCTAGAACTGCACAAATATATGTTCATACATGCAGTTGCATATGTTTAAATCAGTAGCTTTCTTGAAATACTTAAACTAGACACTAAAGCTACTATTTTTGTTTAAGTGGCAAATTATATAGCTGCTGGAAAAGCATCATGTAAATGGGCCTGTTGTGAAGAGAACATTCCTTGATCTAGTGTAATTAGTTATTTGCCCAAATTATAAAGTCACATGCATCTGCTAACTCTTGTAGAAACCTCTGATACAGCACATCAAAGCACTGCAAATTCAGAAAGGTTCTTTGCTATCACAGAAGTACCTGACTGTCATAGTAATGCACAAAGGAAGAAGTTCCCACAGCTAATGATTCTCACCTGCATTTATTTCCAGAGTGGCACAATAGCAAACTAGTGTGCGAACAAGAACTGGGGATGCAGGTTTTGTAGTTTTCGGTTTTTGTACTTGAATAGTATTAATCAAAAGAAGATGCATTTGGTGGAGTTGGCCATTTGCCTCAAAGTGAAGTGTCATAATTTGATACCACTGCAGTTGTAAAATGGGATAGTTGGGAGAAACAGCATCATCATTGTGCCCAACAAATAATATGTTTATATCAAAGCCTTTAATATGTGAAATAGTTAGCATTTTATCCTGTTGCATGTATGTGCGTGGTACATGTTGCCTTTGACAGCTGGTCCCTCGCTTTGGTGCTAGCCTGTTATGAGACTGAAACAAGAAAAAGGGCACATATTTGTTCATACTTTCTATCATAGACATTTCCAATACTAATTCAGATTTTCCTTTGTCTCCTAATTTTAGTGGGGAACAAATTGCAAAATGTTCCTTGTATTTTGGCTAAAACAGTTGAGGGAAAATATCATTGTGTGGGAGGGGGAGGTGGAATGAAAAGCCCGAGAGATGCAAGCTGTTTGCAGTTAATGCTGAGACAATTCTGAAGGAGTTTTTGAGTATATTTCTCCAACTGTTCTGTACTTCCATCCTAATTGGAGCTTCAGTCACCTATTGAGCATCAAGTTGCCAAGTTATGAAGTGTTTTTACTGCCAAAATATTGAGACTGTTACAGTTTACCTTCATGGGTTTTAAAGTTTGAGATTTAAAAAGCTGTTTTGGAGCTGCAAACGATTTTGGTATTCTATCTGGTTGCAATGTCTGAAGTGATGCCAAACTCTGAGTATTGTGTCTTGGCCTGTGGGTCAGCCATATCTGTTGATGTACTAGAGATTGAGGCAGTAGTAATTAAACTCAATTCTGCCCAACTGGTTGTTATAACAATGTCATTCCATGCATATTGTTCACTGTAATGTCATAATAAACTCATACAAAATACCCAAGCAGATAGTCTTGCTTTGATTCTATAAACATACTGTGGTTGAAATAATTAGATGACAAATTGTATGATGACCTTGCTAATGATTTTGAATGTGACAATCTACTACGGGGGGGTGATGTGCACAACACTGTGGAGCCTGACTGGCACATCCTGCTAGCAATGTTGAATTGCTATCCTTTGGGAAGACACTGAAGTGCCAAATTGGACAACTCTTACCCACCCCATCAATATTAAAATTTGACACGTTTCCCATTACTTGCCCTCTGAAGGTGTCATTAGCACCTGTCGCTATAAAAGATAAAGTCACCATAGGCTTCACTCTCCTTTTGAGGGGGAGAGCTGACTGGTGGTGATTAAACCTGAGGATCATCACACCTCGGGCA
Organism: Mustelus asterias; assembly: GCF_964213995.1. Taxonomy (NCBI): domain Eukaryota; kingdom Metazoa; phylum Chordata; class Chondrichthyes; order Carcharhiniformes; family Triakidae; genus Mustelus; species Mustelus asterias. Next base: position 72,590,242 of record NC_135803.1, on the reverse strand, counting down.
AGGGGCAATGTTGAGAAGGTGGGCCTTCTTGAATAACCTCAACCGGTACAGGAATTGAACCCGCACTGTTGGTGTCACTCTGCATCACTAACCAGCTGTACAGCCAACTGAGCTAACCCCATCATTACCACTCTGCCTTTCTCAGCCTCTGCTCAGAATCTCACAGCATAGGAGGCAGCTGTTTGGCCCATTGTATCAGTGCAGATAGTTTGAAAGAGTTTAGTCACTCGCACTCCCTGCTTTTCCATTGGAACGCAGGCGACCAACACACTTTTTACAGGGGAGTTGAAGAGTTTACCCACTGCGTTACATAGAAACTAGAACCAGGAGTAGGCCCTTCGAGCCTGTTCCGCCATTTATTTTGATCATAGCTAATCATATTCAATGTCCTGATCCCTCTATTCCCCCAGCCCCCATATTCCTTTAGCCCCAAGAGCTATATCTAATTTCTTGAATTACAGCAGGATGGCAGTGGGATCAATCATTCATTTGCATCAAAATTACATCACAGGTTCTTTGTGCAGTTTGTTTTAGAGTGAAGAATGCACTAATCCCCAAGCCACCAAATGTATATTAGAAACTAGGAGCAGGCCATTTCGCCCTTTGAGCCTGCCCCGCCATTCGGTATGATCATGGCTAATCCTCTGTCAGATTCTCACTTTCTCCTCGTACCCCTTGATGCCGTTAAAATAGTTGAAATTCTTTCTTGAATACATTCAGTGGCTTGGCTTCAACAACCTTATGTTATGTTGTGGAGAATTCCACAGTATCCTTTGAATGAAGACACTTTTCCTCATCTCGGACCTAAATGGTCTACCCTGTCTTGGGTTCTAGATTCCCCAACCAGGGAAAACCTCTACCCTGCATTTAGTATGTCCAGTCCTGTTAGAATTTTATATATTTCAATCTGGATCTCCTCTCATCCTTCTAAATTCTAGTGAATACCGGCCCAGTCAAACCAATCACTCCTCATAGGACAGTTCTGCCAACCTCGGTATCAGCCTAGTGAACCTCCACTGCACTCCCTTTGGCAAGTATATCCATCCTTGGGTAAGGAGACCAAAATTGCATGCCATAGTCCAGGTGTGGCCTCACCAAGGCCCTGCATAACTGCAGGAAGATATCTCTAATTCTCAACTCAAATCCTCTTGCAATGAAGGTCTACATAACATTTGCCTTCCTAATTGCTTGCTGCACCTGCTTTTCCACTTTCATTGACTGACTAGTGCACAACGACACAGAGGTCCTTTTGTAAATCCACATTTCCCAATATATATTGCTGTTTTGTCACTTTTATAAATGACCTGGATGAGGGCGTAGAAGGCTGGGTTAGTAAATTTGCGGATGACACTAAAGTCGGTGGAGTTGTGGACAGTGTGGAAGGATGTTGCAGGTTACAGAGGGACATAGATAAGCTGCAGAGCTGGGCTGAGAGGTGGCAAATGGAGTTTAATGCAGAAAAGTGTGAGATGATTCACTTTGGAAGGAGTAACAAGAATACAGAGTACTGGGCTAATGGTAAGATACTTGGTAGTGTGGATGAGCAGAGAGATCTGTGTCCATGTGCATAGATCCCTGAAAGTTGGCACCCAAGTTGATAGGGTTGTTAAGGCGTAGAGTGTGTTAGCTTTTATTGGTAGAGGGATTGAGTTTTGGAGTCATGATGTCATGTTGCAGCTGTACAAAACTCTGATGCGGCCGCACTTGGAGTATTGCATACAGTTCTGGTCGCCGCATTATAGGAAGGATGTGGAAGCATTGGAAAGGGTGCAGAGGAGGTTTATCAGGATGTTGCCTGGTATGGTGGAAGGTCTTATGAGGAAAGGCTGAGTGACTTGAGGCTGTTTTCGTTAGAAGAAGGTTAAGAGGTGACTTAATAGAGGCATACAAGATGATCAGAGGATTAGATAGGGTGGACAGTGAGAGCCTTTTTACTTGGTGATAGCTAGCACAAGGGGACATAGCTTTAAATTGAGGGGTGATATAGGACAGATGTCAGAGGTAGGTTCTTTACTCAGAGTAGTAAGGGCGTGGAATGCCCTGCCTGCAACAGTAGTGGACTGGTCAACATTAAGGGCATTTAAAGGGTCATTGGGTAAACACATGGATGATATTGGAATAGTGTAGGTTAGATGGGCTTTAGATTGGTTTCACATGTCGGCGCAACATCGAGGGCTGAAGGGCCTGTACTCCGCTGTTATGTTCTATGTTCTATATCACTATTTCAATAATACTCTTCTGTTTTTCACATTGAAGTATATAACTTCACATTTGGCCATGTTGTACTGCACCTTCCATGTTTGCCCATTCACTCAACTTGTCTAAATCACCTTGATTTGTTTTGTGTCATCAGCAAATTTGAAAGTGCCGGCACTGCTGCTCTGCAATTCTGGGGGTTGAGAGTTGGCATTCAGTGCCACCACTCACTGTATCACACGTTTTTGAAATTTCCTACAACTAACCAGCGATCTGTTTTTACCGTTCAATTTCTAGAGGGCTTGCAAATCTAAGTCATTGAAGTTGTGTGTTTTTTTGTTGCGTTGTTCGTCTCAATTCTCTGTAGCCACATCTGTAATATATTCCTGAAATGTGGCACATTAGCACTGATGTCTAGACCAGCTGACTAATAGTGAATATGGAGTGAGGAAAGCAGTGCTTATTTAACTATTGCTCTCCCGGTCAGACTTGGGTTTCTAAATCCTGTAAGTTCCAAGCACCTGAACATATTTCAGTGAGTTACACTGATAGCCAATGCAAACTCTTCAGGTGGATTTACTAGGATGGTACCAAAGATAAGGGATTTCAGTTATGTGAAGACACTGGAGAAGCTAAGATTGTCCTTGGGATAGAAGGTTGTTAATTTAATAAGTGTTCATAATTCAGGGTAAACAAAGTGAACCCATTTTCACTGGCAAGGGAGAGTTGGTAACTGGTGGACATTGATTTATGATTGGCAAAAGAAATGGGGAGATGTGTTTTTTTACACTGATCTTGAATGCACTGCTTGGAGGGTGGTGGAAGCTAAAACAATACAGCATTAACTTTCAAAAGAGCTGGATTTCTACTCAAAAAGGAAAACATTTGTAGGGTTATGGGGATAGAGTGGTATGGGATTAGTTGGATATCTCTGCAAAAGTTGGCACAGTTATGATGGACCAAATTGCCTCCTGTGCTGCATAATTCATATCTGACACAGGCAGCACAACTCTATGCATGGAACTCCCTAACAGCACTATGAATGTTCCTGCAACATGTGGACTGCAGTAGTTCAAGGTAGCACACCACAACCTTCTCGAGGGCAATTGGGGATGGATAATAAATGCTGGCCTAGCCAGCAATGTCCACATCATGAACAAATAAAAAGTTTGGGCCTACTTTTTTTTATTCACATACACTTTGCAGTTACTGTTTGAGGACTGTTTCAATGGCAGTGTAAAATTCTCCTGTCCACTATTTCAATGGCGACACTGATACTTCTATTTCATTGGAGACATTGAAGCACCTATTTAAGTGTGGGGTGGGAAATTATCAAAATGAGGCATTGCTTAGAAAAATGCCATTGATATAGGTCTTGTAAACATTTTGTCTTCAAACCCTCTACACAAGTCAAAGACTAGAAAATGACAAAATAGGCTGGTGACCAAGTGGAAGATGTGCAATCTTCTGGAACTCTACTGTGTCTTGCTGTAGAAGAACAACTTCATACAAAAGGCAGGTTATTTGCATGAAAGTGTTGAGACAGGAAGGAAAATAAATATATATTGACATCAAGCAGACTATATATTTTTTAAATGGACAAAGTTTACCCTAGCTAGCCATGACTCAATGCAAAAGAATTTCTAACCTTCAGACCAACCATCATAAACTCATTTTTTAAAAAAAAAAACCTAATGCCCCTCCCTGGAACTGCACAAAACCTCTTTGCATTCTAAGGGAAAAATTCTGGGCCAGAGATGTCACACCTCCAAGAACAAAAGGAATCTTGACTATTAAATGCCTCAAGATTCCAGCCCTGGGGAAAATACAGCCTTTGTCCAACATTACGTGATCTCCAAGCTGCAATATTGCCCCGTGCAGCTGAACCCGGGCAGTTGCTGCTTGACCTCCAAAGAGAACAGGACTCCTAGGCTGTTTGCCATCTTACCATCAAATGGGTAACAGCAGAAAGAGGTCTGTTGAAGTACAATTGCCTGGCCCCCATCTATACTGAACCACTGGAACGTTGGAGCTGGTACCCTCAAGCCTAATTTGACTCAACATACTTTCTCCCCTCGTGGAAGTGTCACTTCTAGAAAGGCGGGATCACCCTGCAACAGTCAACTGATCTACCCTTGGCAGAAACCGTCCATTAAGTTTTGATCCTGTAAAACCAGTTGTATTTTATGGTGGTGTGACCCTGTATCCCTTTTCCATCTTTTAGTGTGTGTGTTGTGAAACCCTTTCCGCATGGTGTGTGTGTGAAATAAAAGAATCCCTTACTTTATTCATAGAGGATTGGGACACTCCAAATGTAAGAGGGAAAATACACCAACATTTATAAAGAGGGAAATCAAAAATCAAAAGCACCTTTCTTTTTACAGATGAGTAGTGAGGAGAAATCAGGGCTGGTTAAATTAACCCCTTCCTGTCCATATGAATAAGGAACTGGAGTGGGCCATTCAGCAATTCAAACCTGCTCTACCATTTAATAAGATCATGGCTGATCCTATAGTAACCTCAAATCTGCATCCTACCTACCCACCCCTGATAATTTGTCACCCCCTTGCTTACTAAGAATCTATCCACATGTGCCTTAAAAATATTTAAAGTCTCTGCTTCCACCATCTTGTCAGGAAGAGAATTCCAAAGACTCAGAACTCTCCCAAGTGAAAAAAATTAGCTTCATCTGTTTTGAATGGGTGACCCCTTATTTCAAACTGATTCCTAGTTCTCAATTCTCCCACAAGAGGAAATGTTCTCTCCATATCCACTCTGTCAAGACCCCTCAGGATCTTGTATGTTTCAATCAAGTCACCTTTTACTCTTCTAAACTCCAGCGGATACAAGCCTAGCCTGTCAAAATTCTCCTTGTAAGAACCTGCCCATTCCAAGTATTGGTCTGGTAAACCTTCTCTGAACACACACACACTGACATTTTCAACATTTTGTTGAAATAGTTTTAATTTCAGGAAAAATACATTGGATACAACAAATACAAGTTCTGAGTTTGTTGCTTTCAAAGAACAATACAGCACAGAAACAGGCCCTTCGGCCCTCCAAGCCCGCGCCGCTCCCTGGTCCAAACTAGACCATTCTTTTGTATCCCTCCATTCCCACTCCGTTAATTCTTAAAGCTTTCCACAATCATTCACCCTGCTTTTCCAAAGTCTTGTCCCACCATACTGTTAGCTCAATATACAAATCAATGGTGACTAAATTTCAGGACTTTCTTAAAAAAGCTGGAGGTCTGAAATCAAACCACAATATGCTGAGAGAGAGAGAGAGAGTTAATGTTTTAGTTCCATGCCCTTTCATCAGAAGTTAGCAACAGAGTGGGAAGAAAAACAAAAGGGAAAAGACCTGTGATGGGGTGGAGGACAGTATACATTAAATGACAAGGTTTCATGATGCAAGACCAAAGGGAATGGTAATGGGACAAGAAACAAAAGACGTGTCTAGAAGGTTGGTACAGCAGCCATCTATGTGCAAAGTAAATAAATTAAGAAATGCAAAAACATGAAACAACATTGGGGTAGGGATTATGTTCTAAAGTTGTTGAACTCGATTTGGAGTCCAGAAAGCTGTCCCACATTTGTTTTTGCTGGTTTATTTTCTGTTCTCTTACTTTCTTTACTTTGCCTTCAAACAGCTGCTATCCTGCCATTCACACCTTCTCCAGACACATTTTTCATTTCTTGTCCCATTACCACTCCCTCTGGCCTTGCACAAATGAAACCTTATATTCTCGAATCTCTCCTACCCTCCACCCTGTCAGACTTTCCCTTTTGTTCTTCCCACCTTCACCCTTTCAGTTGCTTAAAACCGATTACACTTCTAGCTTTTCTTAGTTCTGATGAAAGAGCACAACTGGAACATTACCTTTTTCTATCTCATCCTCTATCTTACCTAATTTGCTGCATAGTTCCAGCGTTTTCTATTTATAACCCGCAGTGCTCACAGATTTTCAGTTTACTCAGCTGCATTGCTAAACACCAAAGCCTTATTTTCCTTTTTTAAATGTAGATTTATATTAGGCAAGGTGGACTTCAGTTAACCTGGACTAAACAGCTAGCTTTCACATTGTTGGAGGAATTGAATCTTTCAAGATTATTCTTTTTTAATTTTTAATTTTTCAGTAAGAGATAAGGAGCAGATAAACAAAGTACAATACAATGACGCAGATTCCTCCCCCCCCCAGTAAACAAACAAAAACTGCAAAACAAAAAACTCAAATTAACAGTCGACAGTAATTAACTTCTTAAAGAGAGAGACGAAAGGCTGCCATCCATGTAAAATTTCCCAGCGAATCCTTTTATAATGTATTTAATCGCCTCCAAATAAAAAAAATATTAAGTCTTCTAACCAGGGTGAAGCAGTGTTGGCTTGGAGGACCTCCAGGTTAATAGAATCCGCCTGTGGGCTATCAATGAAGCAAATGCAATGACGTCTGCCTTAGTCTTAGTGAGATTGGCCAGCTCAGATGGGACTCTAAATTTGGCTATCAAAAGACAGGGCTAAAAATCAAACTCTAGAACTTTGGAGAGTGTCGAAGAAGGATGATCAAAACCAGCCAGTTTCAAGCACGATCAGAACGTGGCTATTGTCTGCAGCGGCAAGTGAACGCCTGTCACATTTGTTTGTGTTGGAAAAAGACTTGCTAATTCTGGTCTTGGTGGAGTGAATTCTATACAAAACTTTAAATTGAATTAAGCTTAACTGAGCACAGGAGTATGTGGATTGGCCCCAAGGAGGATCTACTCCCACCAAATGCCCGTGAGATTGAGCCCAAGTTTGACCTCCCAGTCAGTTCTTGTGGAGACGAGAGGGTCCAAGAGGATTGCATGAGATCGCACAATCTTGAAAGAAAACTTCTGTGAGCTTGAGACAGTGACAAAACTTCTTCCAATAATGTGCTTAGAGGTAGTTGAGGAAAGGATGAACAATGAATGATTTGCCAGCTTATCGGCTTTGGCCCACAGTCAGCTTGGACTCCAGCGAACAGATCCTGTCGCTGTGGTCTCGATGCCGGTAAGGGTGTTGGTGTGAGAATCAACAACTGAACAAATGGTGTCAAGGGTGGACTGAATTTGACCCAGCGACTCTTCCAATGAATTTTTCAGCTCCAGATCTAAACTTCATCAGGATTTGTTGAACTCAGTGACGGAGATTTTGTTTAGGGTTTCAGTCGTCAAAGGCGTGAGGGAGCTGGTCACCATCTTAACTGAAGCCATCTCGCAGGCATTTCCTTATCATTTGTTTTTTTTCACCTCCTGTGTGCTTTAAATTCCTTGACACCACTTAACTGGACGTCCCACCAGAATCTTTTTCCAAGATTAGTCTTGACACATCCAATTGGCTTCAGCCCAACTGGCTCAGCAAGTGCCAATGAGGAGTACACTTGATATTACTATCTTTATCCAAATGGAATATCATTTCTCAGATTCCCACTGCAAAACTCCAACTTACTGTTTCATATGCCATTAGTTCCTATGTGATACATTGGATATGACTACTCGCCAGTAACTACTCAGCCTGACCTGTACCTGGATTGAAGCACCTCAGTTGTGGCTGTCCATCACCCCTATATTATGAAATTACCAATACTGATATAAACCAGAATGAGAGCTAAAGTTTAAAATTTTATTTATTACTATCACAAGTAGGCTTACATTAACATTGCAATGAAGTTACTGTGAAAATCCTCTAGTTGCCACACTCCACAGCCTGTTTGGGTACATTGAGGGAGAATTTAGCATGGCCAATGCACCTAATCACGTCTTTTGGACTGTGGGAGGAAACTAAAGCACCCAGAAGAAACCCACGCAGACATGGGGAAAAAGTGCAGACAGTGACCCAAGCCAGGAATTGAACCCGGGTCCCCGGCGCTGTGAGGCAGCAGTGTTAACCACTGTGCTACCATGCTGCCCCCATTGCAAGTCTCCAAGGGAAAAATTCACATATGTTGATCGTGGAAACTCACAGGTATTGTGGGCAATCAGTGGAACCATTAGACAATGACATGAAACCAGCTATGCTAGATCTCCCCATTTGAGATTTTCCAGCTTCCCTCGGGGCAGAAATGGTCTCACCCAGAACCTCAATGGTCTGGACTCCTGAAAACTGCTTTTTTTTTTGTCAGTCATGGCTCAGCTGGTAGCACTTTTGCCTCGCAAACACAAGGTCCCACTCCAGGGTTTGAATACAAGAATCAAAGCTGACACACCTGTATGAGGTAGTTCTGTACTGTCAGAGGCACCATCTTTCAGGTGAGACAGTAAACCAAAGCCCAGCTACCTGCTCATGTGGATGTAAAAGATCCCACAGCACTATTCTGAAAAAGATCAAGGAGTTACCCCCGATGTCCTGGCCACTATTAATCCCTCAATCAACATCACAGAAACAAATTATCTGGTCATTGTCATATTGCTGTTTGCTGGAGTTGTGTGCACACATAGGAAACACAGTAGCCAACATTACAACAATGACTGGACTTTAAAAAGCATTTCATTGTCTGTAAAGCATTTTGAGAGTTCAGTAGTTGTGAAAAGTTCTATACTTTTTTTTAAAAGTCAGGTCAGTTCCATAGAACTGAAGGGGGCAGGATTGAGGTGGGGGAAGTGGGAGACCAGGGCCACCTGCTCCTCAATGGTAGACATATGCCAGATTTAATATCTGCATTGGATGGACTAGAAGGTGGATATGGAGATGTACCTGCAGTGGCACTTGCACCTACCTGCTACATGCAAATTAGTTGCCCTGCAAACTCTGGTAGGTTGGGACTGGTGTGGTCCTTCTGCATCTGCCAAGAACATAAGGGGCGGCACGGTAGCACAGTGGTTAGCACTGCTGCTTCACAGCTCCAGGGTTCGATTCCCGGCTCGGGTCACTGTCTGTGTGAAGTTTGCACATTCTCCTCGTGTCTGTGTGGGTTTCCTCCGGGTGCTCCGGTTTCCACCCACAATCCAAAGATGTGCGGGTTAGGTTGATTGGCCAGGTTAAAAATTGCCCCTTAGAGTCCTGAGATGCTTAGGTTAGAGGGATTAGCAGGTAAATATGTGGGGGTAGGGCCTGGGTGGGATTGTGGTCGGTGCAGACTCGATGGGCCGAATGGCCTCCTTCTGCACTGTAGGGTTTCTTTGATTCTATGATAAGCACCAGAATACTACTGCCCTGCCCGCCACGGGAATCAGAGTGGGTCAGGGGCGGATAATGGGAAGATCCATTGACTTCGGGTGGGACTTTCCGGTCTCGGGTCGAGCGAGGCCATAAAATCCTGCCCAAGATTTGGATTTTGATGGACTACATTCCATGATTTAAGTTATGGTTCAATTGGTAGAACTCTTACTCCAGAACATCATGGGTTCAGTCCCCCTTAGACACTTGAGCACAAACCCCGCAGTGGTACTGAAGGAGTGCCGTACAGTCTACAATACTGTTTTTCAGTTTAACTAAGACACCGTCTGCTCTCAAGTGGTTGTGATAATTCCCATTACCGTACTTCGAAGAATAAGGGAGTTTTCCCTGTGATATTTATCTGTCAATCACATCACTTAAAAAATATTATGTTGCTGTTGGTGGGATCTTGGAACATTTGCTGTGATGAAATTGGCTGCCACGTTTCCTACAAGAGAAGAGCGACTGCATTTCAAAAGTACTTCATTGGCTGTGAAGGACTTTGGGCCATCCTGGGGTTGTGACAGAGACTCCAAATGTAAGCCTTGTTACTACACAAGGGCCCCAAAAAGTAAAAACGAAATGTCCCAAGCAGCTTCACAGGAGCATTATGAAGCATGAGGACATCAATATGTATAAGAGTTACATACAACAATTGTGCAGTTGCTGATTATCAAATCAAGTAATGTTCCTCACATAATCATCATTCATTTCAAAATTAATGCCAGGAATGTATTTATACCATATGCATTTGACTCTTTTATCATAAAGTATATTGTGGGTATGTGGAGTTATTTTTTTGCAATAATTGTCAATTAAGCAATGTTACAACTGTTGACCAGGGATATCTAGGCAATTTTGCACCCACAGGTGGTCTTGCATTCCATAGATACCCATACCAATGATCCTCATCTTTCACAATTACTCTGAAGGCATCCTAATCCCTTACATCATTCCAGAAATCAGATTCCCATGAGTAATCTACAAAACCTCACAATCTCCAAAAGCATCTTCCAAGTTACGTTAAGAATTCATAAACTATACAGGATTTCATCACAGAATCCCTACAGTGCAAAAGGAGACCATTCGGCTCATCAAGCCTGCACCAATAACAATGCCACTCAGGTCTTATCCCATAACCCCATGTATTTACCCGACTAATCCCCCAACACTAAGGATCAATTTAACATGGCCAATCAACCTAACCGGCACATCTTTGGACTGTGGGAGGAAACAGGAGCACCTGGAGGAAACCCACGCAGACACGGGGAGAATGTGCAAACTCCATCCAAGGGTGGAATTGAACCCTGGTCCTTGGCACTGTGAGGCAGCAGTGCTAACCACTGTGCCACCGGGCTACCCATCAAGACTGCAGGATCATACCATTCCACTGAATATCTTACTGGACTGCAGCATAAGGAACAAGACAATGTCCATTTATCCAGTGTTTCTCAATCTGGGTTCCACGGATGGGGTTCCCTGGGAGACATCCAGGGGTTCTGTAGTAGGTCCAGCCACTGTATATTTGAAAAAAGCTGTCCTTCCAGCTTGTCCAATTGGAAGTGATTTTCACACTTCATTTGCTACTGCTGGATACACTAGTCAACTTATCAGCAGGCAATGCACTGAGAAGCTGGCCTTTGATCGATGAGCTGGAAATAGTGGCAAAGTGAGTATTCAGAGTCCCAGGCAAGGGTGAGCAGCTGGCAGAGCGAGGTGAACAATGGAGCAAGTAGGCAGCAGGATGAGGGTGTGTATGTGAGAGAGAGAGGTGGGAGTAAGTTGAGGGAGAGATTAGTGTGAGTGTTTGCATGGCTGATATGACAATTTTGCTCTCCAGCAGCACTCCTTTTATTAAATGATTGTGCGAGCAAAAAAAGTGGCATCACTCCTCCCATTAAAAATGACAAGGTAAGACTCAAGTACTTGGTTGAATAAAATAACATTTTAATTATAATAAATATATACATATATGAAATATAAAAGACTTCCATAAATTTGTTTTTGTATGTTTGTAGTGTACCTATTGCATAAAAATACTCAAATGTTTTGTGGTATAACTTCAATACAAGAAGAATCTCTCTCAGGGGTTCTGTGAGTACTCAATGGAGGTCAAAAGGGTATCTTGATTTGATTTATTATTGTCACATGTATTAGTATACAGTGAAAAGTATTGTTTCTAGCATGCTATACAGACAAAGCATACCGTTCATAGAGAAGGAAAGGAGAGAATGCAGAATGCAGTCATAGTTAGGACATAGAGAAAGATCAACTTAACGCTAGGTAGGTCCATTCAAAAGTCTGATGGCAGCAGGTAAGAAGCTGTTCTTGAGTCAGTTGGTACACAACCTCAGACTTCTGTATCTTTTTCCTGATGTAAGAAGTCCTTAATTATGCTGGCTAATTTGCCAAGGCAGTGGGAAGTGTAGACAGAGTCAATAGATGGGAGGCTGGTTTGGGAAACACTGCTCTGCTCTAATTGGGAGTTAAATTTGATCTGCTTAGCTTGTGGCACAGTTAACAACACACTTGCTTTTGAGTCACAAGGTTTGGAATTCAGGATCATCGCACAAATATCATGGCTAGCACTCCAGTACTGTATTTAAGGGGTGCTTCACTTTTAAAGGCTGCAGCGTTTCAGATGAGATGTTAAACAGAGGCAAGTGTATTTCCAAGGGGGAAGTTATCCTGGTGTGCTGACTAGTATATATCCCTTAACGAGCATAGCAAAAAACAGATTATTTGGTAATTATCATATTGCTGATTCTGGGAGCTTGCTGTGCATAAGCTGGCTGCCAAGTTTCCTACATTACAACTGTGACTACATTTCTAAAGTACTTTACAGACTAAAGTACTTTGGGATGTCATGTTCTCATGAAAGGTGCTATATAAATGCAAGTCTGCATTATATTTTGGATGATCATTAAACCAAGGTGTCATTTTATTGTTGTATTTAAGGGTTTTAAAAAAATATACCCTCAATGAATGATGTGCTGTTATATATTGTACATTCCATGTTTCACAGAGTAATCATAATTTTGCTGTTTTAATAATCAATTTCACTGTGGAAACTAGTAAAACATCTGTTGCTAATACTATAAAGTGACATGAAATGTTTTGAGCTGGGCCTGTGCCTCATTATCATCCTGTGCCTCCTCCCCCAATTTTGCAAGACCCCATTTCACACCAGCCTCCTTACCAAGTGCTGTGGCTGAATTCCTCCAAGGGGTGGTACTTCTTCATTGTCTCCTCAGGAGTTAGCCAAGCTCCCAAGGAGTCCTGGGCCTCAACCACCTCTGCCCAATTTCACTGGATCCCTGTGATTCCTACTCATGCTTCCAGGCCTCTCCTCAGCAAGTACTGGCATACTCCAGATGGGGCTCTTTGTTCCATAACGTCAGCCTTGAATCTCGGATGCCCATTTCCTTTCACCACTCTTGTCCCCTCCCAGACAAGCCAGAATTAGTTAACAATCTGACTGTCAGAGGAACATCTTGCAGATCATGACCATCATATAATTCAATTTGATATTAGGGAGAAACAAAAATCAAATGTTAAATTTTGAAAAGGCACTCTTCATAGGAGTGAGAAATAAACTGACTGCAGTAAACAGGCTAAACAAGGGGAGACAGTGATGTAGTGGTTTTGTCAGCAGACTAGTAATCCAGAGACCCAGGGTAATGCTCCGGGGATCGAGGTATGAATTCTAGCTTGGTAGATGGTGAAATTTGAATTCAATTTAAAAAATCTAGACGATGACCATGAAATCATTGTCGATCGACATAAAAGCCCATTTGGTTCACCAATGAACTTCAGGAAAGGAAATCTGCCATCCTGACCTGGTCTGACCTATAATGTTACTCCAGGCCTACAGCAATGTGATTGACTCTTAAATGAGCCCTGAACTCAGTTCAAAGGCAATTAGGGATGGGCAATAAATGTTGACCCAGCCAGTGATGCACACATCCCATGAATGAATAGAAAGAAAAATATGTCAACCAGCTCTGCCAGCTGCTCACCCTTGCCTGGGACTTTGAATACTCACTTTGCAACTATTTCCAGCTCATCCAATCAAAGGCCAGCTTCTCAGTGCATTGCCTGCTGATAAGTTGACTAGTGTATCCAGCAGTGGCAAATGAAGTGTGAAAATCACTTCCAATTGGACAACCTGGAAGGACAGCGTTTTTCAAATTTACAGTGGCTGGACCTACTACGGAACCCCTGGATGTCTCCCAGGGAACCCCATCCGTGGAACCCAGATTGGGAAATACTGGATAAGTGGATATTGTCTTGTCTTGTTCCCTATGCTGCAGAGGAATAGGAGCTAAAAACAATAAGGGGTAATAAAGCATCCCAAGTGTTGCAGAAAGGGAGTATGAATAAAAACTTAAATATGAAAGTTAATAAAAGTTTATAAATATACTAAGAATGTGATGAGGGGAATATTATGGGCCAACTGATATTGGCCCATTAAAGACAGATACCGGTGTGATGACACTGTGCTATTGATATATTTTATGTTTTTGTAGAATATTTAAAGTTCAGTTTTGTTCTACAGGTAACTGGTATGGCTGGAAGGAATATGGCTCAGATGCTGGGGAAGCAGGATAATTACTCATTTTAGCCTAGTAGTGTTTACTTAGGAGAGGGCAATGGACTCTTGTTTATAAATGTAGATTTCCCCTGGGTTTTTTTGATTAAAGGAATGGAAGCTGGGGTTTTGATTAGGTGTGCAGGGTCACATGATGATGTGTTAATGTGAGGAGCTAGGTATGTAGCAGAGAGAAACAGTTTTCTGTTCAGTTGTTGGCTGGGGCTGTTTAAAGATAAAATTCTGTAGGCTGCTCTGAAAATCAAAACCTCTCTGAAAGCTTCAAGGCTGTTAACCCAAGTTATTGCAAGCATACCTGGATTTGCTAACTATATTTAAAGTGGGTTTTAAGCCCATAAGAAAAATGTTACTTATTTGGAACTGAAATAGTGATAAGTTAAGAATTAGCATTGTTTCCTTTCATTTTTCCTAACTATCGTTCAACTGTTAAAAGTTAAGCTACTTCATTTTGTTTGAGCTATATTTAAACTGTGGTGTGAATAAAGTTTGTTTTGATAAAAGATCTCTAATTTGTCAGTTGAATTACTCCTGGAGTGAAGCATCCTATTCTCACATTTATGCCAAAATAAAAAAAGTGTTGAGATTTAGTCTGGCTTCCTAATGTGAATTGGGGTTCTGGCCTGGGACCCTAACACGAATGACAGATATTATGATGGTTAATAATGAAATAGCAAAATTAAATACTGTTTTCATAGTCAAGGAAGAGAACTAAAATTTTGTGGTGCAATGAACCTTAAGCTAAGGGGAGGAACTTAACTGAATTTAATGCAAGTTTATAAAAATGGAGAAAATAATGGGACTTAAGATTGACAAACCTCCAGAGCCTGATGGTTGCCACTATATTGCATTTAAAGAGCGGATATAAAGCCACGGGATCTTTTATATTATCAAAATTGAAAAATAAAATATATCAACCTCTCTTACTCTTAAAAGGTCAAGAGACATCAATCTAAAACAAAAATTACTCACCTTAAAGAAAGAGCAGAGTGCCTAATGAAAAATCAAAATCAAATCAGTCCCCTAATAACAGTGGAACTTTAACACCATGGTTTCAGCTCCCCACTTTGGAAGATTTAAAAAAAAAATACAAGTCTTCAAAAAATATAATTCTTCTCTTCACCCTAATTTAAAAGGTACCATATACTCTTCTCTGCAAGAATGAGCACGAGTTGATAAAGGTCTAGGAAGTGGGGACCATCTGAAAATATCTAAGGAATCAGCACGTATTAGCTACAGGATTAGCTGAGAACTGAAGCAAGCGGTTAAAAAGCAGAGAAAACCTTTGAGAACAGGTTTTCAAACAAAGCAAATCAATGGAAACATCAGGCTAGTTATCTGGTGAAAAAATTGACACACTGAGTGCGAGCAAATGTTTCTGTTCTGAAAACATGAGATTAAGGGTGGCCCATCAAATAAAGGCACCATCATCAGTTTCCCAATAAAACTGGGTTGGCAGAACTGCAAAAGATCTTATTTTGCATTTATTGATAATAATTTTGACATCTTGGGACTGAAATTATTTGGTGGTCTATTACCCGCACCATAACATCTTTTCCTCTCCAGCAACAAAGTCCCTCACCTTAATGGGGACAAAAGCTATTTTGTTTGCTGTTTAGTATTTGCAGTTTACTCATAAGTGATAACAAAACTTGTCCCTGTCCCCTTTAACCTGTTCCATGCCTCTAAAT
The DNA here is from genome assembly GCF_964213995.1 of Mustelus asterias. NCBI lineage: Eukaryota > Metazoa > Chordata > Chondrichthyes > Carcharhiniformes > Triakidae > Mustelus > Mustelus asterias. The sequence goes on along the minus strand of NC_135803.1, from coordinate 72,574,570 downwards.
GCAACTAATAGGCTGGTCAGCCAAGGTTAGCTGACCACTCACTTATTCTTCTGCCATCATGGATGCACACTGACAGTTCTGCAAACAAAAGACAAATCAGAACTCTCCATCTTGGTCTTCCTCATCCCAGCCACATGACTCAATTTGTCCATCTTGTGGGAAATCAACTTCCAGGTCATAAACAAACTCTGGGTCATTGGGTTTTCTTCGGTTCTTTTCAAACAGTTCATCCATAATTTTTTTCTTTTTTGCCAATTCATCATCATCAAGTTTGTTGAGATCCTCTTCTGGGTTGATAGACCTTTCCCTCAGGATGGCCTTCAGACTCTGGTCAAGGCTCAGTCCATTAAGGCTATCCCGCAGTACCTGGTATAATTTCTGCAGCTGCTGCTGTGACACGTGATTCAGATACACTTGGTGCCGGGGATTATTCTTCATCCGTTCTGCAGCTTGGCTGCAATCTATGGTCAAACATTTTCAAAAGGAGAAAATATATTATATACTGTCACGATTTAATATTTCTCCCATTTCTTTCCTTTTTATCCCTTCTAACAACATTGACTCAACTGAAGCATAAACAAGGAAGCAAATAACTTTGAAGTTATTCAAAGGTCAAATAGCAGGGGAAATGCAATCCCAGTGTAGAGTCTTTTGTGATGTCAACCTGGCCTTTGGCCCCTTCCCCCAAACTGATATCCAATGCAGTTCCATTTTAGGAGAGTAACCTCACAACACCACACTGTCCATGAATGCAGAATTAATGTGTGAATGTATCGAGGGTGGCAAGAGGAGATTCAGTGGTAACTTTCAAAAATACTGGAAGGGGTGACATTTACATGGCTGCGTGGAAGAGCCTAGGTGTGGGACTATTCAGATAGCCCTTTCAAAGAGATTGCACAGACATGATAAGCCAAATGGCCTACTGTATAATTCTATGATTCTAGAGGAATGAGCTGAATGGCTGTGTCCCACTCCCGGCTTTTCTTGTATAAATATAAATCACTGCAGAACATTGCATTACCAGAGTGCACATCAAGAATTTGGACATGGTGTTTAGTGAGTCCCACTTAATTTTCCATCCATCAGGGCTAACACACTGACCTCATCACCTGATTTCCTGATATGTGCCCCAATTTCTGAGCCCTCATTGTCCCATTATTGGCATTAATTTGTAGCCCAATTTCTCATCTGTTATAATTCAACTGGTCCTCATAAAAGGAAAGGAAACAGGAATGGAGTGAAGTAGTCTCATTCTTGTCCAATATACATAGGATATGGCACAATAGGCATTTCAGTCCAGCCAGATAATGCGGATGCTCATTTTCTTTTTGATTTGATTTATTATTGTCACATGTATTAACATACAGTGAAAAGTATTGTTTCTTGCGTGCTATACAGACAAAACATACCGTTCATAGAGAAGGAAATGAGAGAGTGCAGAATATAATGTTACAATCATAGCTAGGTTGTAGAGAAAGATCAACTTATTTTTTTACTCATTCTCGGGATGTGGGCATCACTGGTTAGGCCAGCATTTATTATCCATTCTAATTGCCCTTGAGGTGGTGGTGGTGAGCTGCCTTCCCTGGCTAGTCCAATTCAGTTTCTGGTCAATGGTAACCCCCAGGATGTTGATACTTCATGTTCATGCTCCGCCCGAGTCTCCTCCCATCTTCTCATTTAAATCTATCATTATAATTCTCTATTCCTGTTTCCCTCATATGCTTGCCTTAAAACATCTTTATTATTCGTTTCAATTGCTCCCTGTGATAGTGAGTTCCACAATCTCACCATTCTTTGGACAAAGATGTTTCTTCTGAATTCCCTATTGGGTTTCTTGGTAACTATCTTCTATTGATGGCCACTAGTTATGCTCTTCCCCACAAGTGGAAACATTCTCTGTCAAAACCTTTCATAATTTTAAAGATCTCTATTAGGACACCCCTTAGCTTTCTTTCTTCAACGAGGAAAAAAAGAGATCCAGCCCGTTTATCTTTTCCTCTCATGAAAGCACAAGCGTAACAGAGGTGATGACACCCCACCAACGTGGGAAAATGTTCCAAGCCACTTTGGTGCACCTTCCTGTGAGGAGTGAGATGAGCTATTAACTTTGTATTATTTTGGTGGTTGGCAACAGACACACATTGGAAGAACTCACAGTTCTTCAAATCAACTATTCATCCAGATCAATATTTGTGGACATATTTCCAGCATGAAATCCTGAGCAGGTTTAATTCGCTTCTTAAAGAAATAAATACAAAAACATGTGCTCCAAATCTCCATTGATGTTTAAAATACTTCACAATCAATAAACTATCCCTGGAGTGTGGTATATAACCTATGCAGATTGTCACTACATTGTTTGTTGCAATATGTTACACTTAACCAAAAGAGTTTTCATGTTGTGAGATAGCTTCTCGTGGTTTAAGTACATCTTCTTAACTTGCTCCCACCACTTACTATACCAGTGGGCAAATGTGTAGTAACCTAGTGCAATGTAGTTATATTACACAAAATGTTCTAAATTTGGAAAGGAAAATATTCTCTTCATTGTGTTTGCTCTTTTTAACAGTCTAAGCGGATGGAGAATTTCACTTATTCAGCATGCTTTACTGAAATCGTAGCGTACAGCACTGCAAAAGCATTCCATAAGGTGATCATTGTAATTTCTCCCTTTCTGTTATGATTAGCATCTGTTTGAATGTTGCATTGTTTGATGGCCTAATTGGGAATAAACATAAAACTAGGTTCTCACCTGAAAATTTGGAGAAATTTCGAACAGGTATCAGCCTTTGTCGGGTTTTTTTAGTATTTTCATCGTCATAGATTAAAACAATGGCAGGTGGTTTGAACTTAACACCACACTTCCTTGGAATGTAGGCCATCTTGCTGCAGCCACAAGATCCTTTCAGCCTGCAGGCAATGGATCAGCAAGGTTCAGAGAATTGGTGAAGTTGTGACACTCAACTGGCTCCAGGAATTTTCATAACCCTTTTTTCTACATTTTAAAGCATTGGTGAAGAATAATCCACAAGGAATATCCTGTATGGAGAGAAAAATAAGTAAAGTACAAGTGTCTGAATCTCTCCTGTAAAATTAGAGGAAAAACATTGTGTCTCGAACAGATGGCAGTTTGTGGCAGCAGTGTTGAATACTGGTGTATCATAACTCTTGAGAATAAATGGAACAGGTCCATCTATCTATCTATCTGCCTGAAAAATGCTTCAATTAGCATTGGTACCTTCCAGTAACTTCTTGAAGTAGCCATTGGTCAGAAGCAAAAAACTTTACAAGTATGTATCCACAAGGAATTTGACTATGATCCTCAAGAATAGTGAGCCGATCATGTCTGCATGTAGGTGCTTTCCATAAAGGTTCACTGCTCAGCAAGCGTGCCCAGAATCAGTGGCTGATTTTTTCCATTCCTGGGACCATGAGCTTAATAGTAGTTCTTCACTGCATTGCTGGTTGGAACCAGACAGGTCAATGTAAATTTGGGCCTTCCTGGTCCATATGGCATATTTACTTACTGAGCCATTAGGAAAACTCATCTTACAATATTAATGATATATGGTACACAATATTTTATTCTGCTTCACTATGGTCCTTGGTTGATGTGAGCATCATTCACAAATATGTTGAACAATCATTTTTCTAACCATAGCCCTCCATCTCTGTCCTAAATTTGGTGACAGGAAGAGTTTTTCTTTTGACGTCAGCAGCCCAGTTGACCTAACGGGTGAGACTCGTCATTGTGGGCTCCAACTGTGGCTACACAAAGGGACCTTTATCCTGTTGAACAGTGGCTAGTGAAAGGCAATTTAGAACAGGATGACTGTTTGAAATTGTCAACTCATGCCCAAAGACACTGAAAGGAATTGTAATGCTCACCACAGTCCTGGCTGAGACCAATAAACTCAGCCCAGAGATGGGTTGGAAACTAGGACTACACAGTGCAATGGCACACCAAGCATATCCATAATGCGCGATCATGAAAGCCAAATTTAATTTTAAAAGGTGAATTATCAGACAGTTTTGACTTTCAAAGCTGTAATTGGTGCCCCAAAGAAGCTGCCTGGTTGACAGGATGTGATGAAAGATAGGGGTTGGTTTTCCATTACTCAGCAGCTGTTTGTAACCAATGTCATATTTTTCAACGCTGGTAACATTCTGTGCTACTGTTAGCCTTGAACTTTCCATAGGTGTTTTCAATAAACAGCTGTAAAATTATTCAGTTCTAAATAACTTACAGGTGGTTCAAAAGGACATACGAATTAGGAACAGGAGTAGGCCAATCAACCCCTCAAGCCCGTTGTGCCATTTCGTAGATCATGGCTGATCTGATTGTGGCTTCTACCTTCCTGCCTGCCTTCGATATCCTTTGCCTCCCTTGTCAATCAAGAATCTATCTAACTCAGCCTTAAAAATATTCATTGACCTTGCTTTCACTGTTCTTTGGGGAAGGGAATTCTAGGATTAACAACCCTCAGAGTAAAAAAAAATCCTCATCTCTACCTTAAATTGGAGACCCCTTATTTCTAGACCAGGCTTGTTCAAAGATCTGGGGGTCAGATGTGGCCTTCTTAGCCCTTCAGCGCAGCCCCCGGCACCAGTTTTCAAAATGACTTAACTTGTGGGTTACGTGGTGCAACCTTTCTGTTGTTCTGAAACATCAAAGATAGCTGGGTCGTACCCTGGTGGTGGTGGGAGGGATGTTTCCTTGTGCATGTAGGAAGGTGGAAGGTCCCCCCTCGTGCATGTGGGCAGGGGGGGCCCTTTGTTTTATTTTGCAGATCCGAGCGTCCTTTTCCCATCCCGCAATGTGACGGCATGGGCCATGCCTCCAGAGTTTTATGCACAGAATGCTGGATTGTCTGAAGAGAATGCCAGCTATGCAGCCTGCGAGCTGTGCACCAGTTTTCTCCCCTCAGCCAGCACTCTGAAGAGAATGGAAAATTCCTTCCATTGCTTTGATTTCCCAGGACAAACTATGCCCTAACACGGATTCCACTGCCCTCCCGTTAGTCTCAGCCTCAATTAGACTGTTTTCAGATTCAGCATTCTATTTGAGTTTGAACAGATTCTACTCCCATATCCTTTCCATCACAGTAAAATCACATGCTTCTGCACTGTTTCAACCCCTGTGCTGCTGCAAGCTGCATCAGTGCCTGTCACAGTGGTGGGCAACCTGCAGCCCGGGGGCCACATGCGGCCCATGAGACATTTTCTTGACTGTTGTCCACGCGCAGGATTGCCACAATAATTCCACTGGTTTCTGCCCGTGTAGAGTTTTCCTACCAGTCTGATTAAAGTGACATGCACGCAAAGCAAAGAATCGTGCTGATTTCACATAACATTGACTGAGAGCTGTGCGCTTCCTCTGCATCCAATCAAAGCATGAATATTTATTTTGGTTTTGCCATTTGAAGTTAATAGTTCTATTAATATATAAATGATTCAGCATTTTCTATAATTCATTAAGCAATATTTGGCGTGTACTAAATGAATTCAGTCTCATTCATAGGGTCATGGTTAGTGAACATGCCCGATTTCAGTCTTGCAGCACACTGAGATGGAGGGGGTCTTGTGCGGTCCACTGAAGAGCCTAGGTTGCCTACCACTACCTACACTCGACTATTTCAGAACTCTTCTGGTCATACTCCCCCACAAACATCAACATATCATTGACTCCCAGAACCACAATAATTCAAATGTACACAATTAGAAAGTATAGCACAGAAACAGGCCATTCAGTCCAATAGGTCAATGATTATGCTCCACACTAGCCTCTTCCTACCTATCTTTGTCTAACCCCATCAACGTTTCTTTCCATTCCTTTCATATGTATTTTCTCAAGTGCATCCAAGTGATTCACCTAAACTATCCCATTTGGAGTTCTACATTCTAATCACACTCTGGACAAAGAAATTTCCTTTGAATTCCCTACTGGACTTAATGGTGACCATCTTATACCCTCCCAGTTTTGGCTCCCCCACAAGTGGAAATGTCTTCTTCTACCCCTTTCATAGAATCATAGATCAGTACTGAAGGAGGCCCATTGAGTTTGCACCGACTCTCTGACAGAGCATCCCACCCAGGCCCTATCCCTGTAGCCCCACGTATTTACTAATCCCCCTACATAGCTTGAGACACTAAGGGACAATTTAGCAAGGCCAATCACCTAACCTGCAATCAAACTCCACACAGATACTCACCCAAGGCTGGAATTGAACTTAGGTCCCTGGCGCTGTGAGGCAGCAGTGCTAACCACTGTGTCACCATGTGCTGCCCATCTTTCTTATTGAGCCCTTCATAATTTTAAACATAAATTTAATTTTTGTTATCCTTGTGCTTAAATCCCTTTGTAGCAACATTCCTGTCTATCTCTGTAACATCCTTCAGCCCGACAATGCTGTGCAAAGAGTCCAGCCACCATGTTCTAGAATTCACTTATTAAACCATTCTGCTTCTCCATCTCTTCCTTCTGTTATCACCTTCTCCAGTGAAACTTCCAATTTTTCATTATAGCTCTGACAAGTGCCTACCGGATAATATTACTTCAAAGGCATTATCAAAAACAATATTGATATTGCAGCTCCTCAAATACCAAAGCAGCCGGTGCCCATTTACAGCAAGACCTGGCTAACATCCAGGTTTGGGATGATAAATGGCAATTAATGTTTAGGCAATGACCATCTCCAACGAGAGAGAATTCAATCATCTCCCCTTGACATTCAATGGCATTATCATTGCTGAATCTGCCACTATCAACATCCTCACTAAGGCTCCTTCGACAGCACCTACCAAACCCGTGACTTCTATCACCTAGAATGACAAGGGTAACAGATGCATGGGAAAATCATAACCTGCAAATTCCAAGCCGCACACCATATCACCATTCTTTCACTGATGCTGGGTCGAAATTCTCAAACGCCCTTACAAACAGCACTATTAGTGTACCTACACCACATGGACTGTAATGGTTAAAGAAAGTGACTCAAAATCACCACCTCAGCGATAATTAGGGACGGGCAAAATAGCTAGCGATGCCCATGTCCTTTGAAAGAAAGAAAAAAAAACAATCTTACAGCTTTTTTACTCTCACTGTGATGAGTTACTAACATAACTGCTATTTAGTCAGTACTAAAATACTCACTGGTATTATTAGTACAACACCCATTCACCACTAATAAAGCCTTCTATAAAAGAGGACCCTGGAGGCAGTAACCACCACCAGAAGAGCCAGGGAGAAGTGGATGAATCCAACTGAGTCCAGGATGTGGCTGCAGAGCAGAGCAGGCACATTCCCCTTACCTAGGAATTGGGGAAGCAGTGGACCATTCAGCAACTCAGCCCGCACTGAGTTTGAAAGGAGAGTATAAAAACAAATAGTGGCACCACAGGAAAACCATGGTTGGTAAGAAACTGCTGTTGGGGATTGTCTTTAAATCGCTGTAAATTAGCAAAGTGTATTTTTTAAAGAAGCAGCGACACTTGGATTTAAATGAGAAACATCAGGAATAAGGAAAGTCAGGACCAGAATAATAATATAAGTAATCCAAAGTAAAATAAACGTAAGGGAAGTAAAGTTAAGACATGGCAGGGCAGCTCTCGAGTGGAATGCATGACCTTTAATGTGAAGTTATGGATGCTCCCGGTGCCCTAGACAACCATATGTGCAGGAAGTGCTGCCAGTTCAGAAACTGAGCGGCGGCTGGAGTCACCGTGGAGCTTCCGTGAGGCTGAGAGCTACATAGTTAGCACGTTCAGAGAGATGGTCACAATGCAGATTAGTAGCTTGGAGACAGAGAGGGAATGGGTGACTGCCAGAAAGTCCAGGAGAACCAGGCAGATAGTGCAGGCTTCCCCTGGGGTCTCGCTCAGAAATTGGTTTCCCATTTTTGAAGCTGGTGAGGGCACTAGTTCCTCAGAGGAGTACGTCAGAGCCAAGTTCAAGGCACCACGAGCGGTTTGGCTGTGCAGGAGGGGAGGAAGAAAATAGTGAAAGGGGATTTGTTAGTTAGGGGAACAGATAGGCGTTTGTTTCTGTGGTTGTGGATATGACTCCAGGATGGTACAGTGACTCCCTGGTTCCAGGGTAAAGGATGTAACCGAGTGGCTGCAGGACATTATTCTAGGGGACGGCAAATAGCCAAAGGTTGTGATCCACATTGGGTATCTAGGAAGGGGGATGTGGTTCTGCAATCATATGGTCCTGTTACTTGCCACTCATCAGCCCAAGCCTGGATTTTGTCCTGGTCTTGCTGCATTTGGACATGGACTGTTTCAGTATTTGTGGACTTGTGGGTGGTGCTGAACATTGCGCAGTCATCAGGTGTTCAGAAAACAGGAAAAGAGGGAGAGGTGGTGGTATTAAGGAGAACATTGCAGTGCTGGAGAAACAGGATATCCCAGGGGGTTCAAGGACAGAATCAATTTGGCTAGAGTCAAAGAACAAAAAGGATGCAATGACATTTCTCGACATGGTATAGAGGCCTCAACTAGTGGGAAGGATGTAGAAGATCAAATTTGCAGGGAAATTACAAAGAGGTGTAAACATTATAGAATAGTTATAATGGCAAACTTCAAGTATAGACTGGGACAGTGGTAGTGTAAAGGGTGGAGAGGAGTAAACATTCCATGATTGTGTTTATGAATCTTTTCTACAGCAGTATGTATCCTGTGCAACAAGAAAGGATGCATTGTTGAACCTTGGAAATGATATTATGCCCTTGTTCAAAAATGTTGGTAAGGATAAGCCCAACAATTAGGACCAGTCAGTTTAACGTCAGTGGTGGGGAAGCCCTTCAAGCCTGCTCCACCATTCAACATGATCATGGCTGACCCTCTATCTCAATGCCACACTCGGAGAGCTCTCTGCATGCCTTTAGAGTTTAGAATTTTATCTATTTCCTTCTTAAATATATTAAGTGATTTGGCCTCCACAGCTCTAAGTAATAGAGAATTCCAAAGATTCACCATCCTCCGATTGAAGAAATTTCTCCTCATCTCAGTCCTAAGACTGAAACTGTGACCCCTTGTTCTGGATCCCCCCAAAGTCAAAGGGAACAACAACAGCCCAGTCTGTCTAGCCCTGTCAGAATTTTCTAAGTTTCAATTAGATCCCCTCTCATTCTTCTAAATTCTAGTGAATACAGGCCCAGTCAACCCAATCTTTCCCCATATGACAATCCTGCCATCCAAGGAATCAATCTAGTGAACCTTCGCTGCACTCTTCTCCATGGCTTTCTTAAATAAGGAGATCAAAACTGCACACAATACTCCAGGTGTGGTCTCACCAAGGCCCTGTACAGCTGCAGCAAGAGACCTTTGCTCCTGTACTCTAGTCCTCTTGCAATGAAGGCCAACATACCATTTACCTTCCAAACTGCTTATTATACCTGCATGCTTTGTGCATCAACATTTCCCAATCTACTGTAAGGGACCTATGTTTGTTTTTACTAATCTTTTTATACACTCATCGAAGAAGCTTTTATAGTCTGCTTTGTGTTACTTGGAAGTTTACTCTCATACTTTATTTTTCCCCTCTTATGGCCAATCAACCTAACCCGCACATCTTTGGACTGTGGGAGAAAACCGGAGCACCCGGAGGAAACCCACGCAGACACGAGGAGAATGTGCAAACTCCACACAGACAGTGACCCAGCCGGGAATCGAACCCAGGTCCCTGGAGCTGTGAAGCAGCAGTGCTAACCACTGTGCTACCGAGCTGCCCCTATACCATCTCTCCAGCCATGCATTTATCTGGCTATTCTATGCCTGCTCTCACTAGCACATGGCACTGGGATAATCCTGACATTCCTACATTTGAGGTCCTGCTTTTTAATTTATTTCCTCGCTTATATTCTGCTTTCAGAACCTCGCCACTCTTCTTGCCTCCATCATTGGTACCAATATGGACCATAAGCTCTGGCTATTCACTCTCCACTGTCAGAATGTCCTGCAGCTGCTCAGTGACATCCTTGATCCTGGCACCGAGGCAGCAACATAACATTCTGGTGTCATGTCTGCAGCCACAGAAACATCTATCTGTTCCCTTAATGATAGAATCCCCATCACTATTGCTCTCCTGCTCTTCATCCACCTGCCCCACCCCCACCCTCCCCCCGCACTACCTCCCTGGTGCTTTTGCTCTGTCCGCCGGTCACCATCCCCTTTCTACCTGTGTACTCTTTACCTGCGGTGTGACTGTACATGCTATCCATGAAGATGTCATCCTTGCGGATGTTCCACAGTGACTCCAGTTACAACTTCAGCTCTAAAACGTGAATTTCAAGTAGCTGCAGTGGTAGGCACTTCCTGCACACATGGTTACCCTGGAGACTGGAAGTGTCTCTGACTTCCCACATCGCAATGTGGAGATGCTGGCGTTGGACTGGGGTAAACACAGTAAGAAGTCTAACAACACCAGGTTAAGGGTAAGGCTTTTGCTACCAAATAAACCTGTTGTTGTTAGACTTCCCACATCGCACCAGAGGAGCATTCTACATGGTCAACCTACTCTGCCATGACTTAAACAACTCTCTTAACTTTTATTTCTCCAGTTCAGAGCATGTCAAAGATGATAGAAATACTCACCAGGTGCTACTTACCAAGGCTGTTGCTCCTCTTTCCCAGGAAAGGTTCACTTGGCTCCCGTCACCAAACTCCAATTGTCACACTCTATTGCAGCCCAAATACACACTCCAGTACAGACAAAAGCACCACTTTAAGAATGCCTAATTTTATACTCAACCAGCCTCTGGAAACCTGTTTAAGCCAGTTGGTCTAATAAGCTAAGCTCTGACACAGGGTCATCCAGACACAAAAACATTGGTTCTGTTCTCTTTCCACAGATGCAGTCAGACCTAGTGGGATTTTCCAGCATTTTCTGTTTTTGTATCTAATTAATTGCCAATGCAGCAAAGCCCGAATTAGCCTTGTTTTAAAGCTAAAACTAAAACTCACCTTCTTCCAGCCCAAAGAGCAACTTTTAGTTCATTGCTAATTTAAAGAAAAACTAGACTTAAGGTAGCAATTAACCCTTATTTAAACCCTTAAATTCCCTTGGTCACCAAACTCCAATTGTCACATTCTACTGAGTCAATATGTGCACTCTAATGCAGATTTGATAGAGGTATTCAAAATCGTGAGGGGACTGGACAGAGTAGATGGGGAGAAACTGCACCTGTTCTTGAAAGAATCAAGAACGAAAGAGCGCAGATTTAAAGTGATTTGCAAAAGAAGCAAATGTGATGCGAAAGAAAACTTTTTCATTCACAGAGTGGTTTGGGTCTGGAATGCATTACCTGGAAGAGTGGTAGAGGCAGGATCAAGCGAGGCATTCATTAGATGATTATTTGAATAGTAACAACGTTCAAGGGTAAGGAGAAAAGGCACTAAGTCATAATTCTCATTCGGAGAGTTGATGCAGACACAATGGGCCGAATAGTGTCCTTACGTGCCGTAACAATTTTGTGAGCAGTTTGATAGAACACTTATTAATTACTAAAATAATTTCACATCTTTAAATAGTAACTAAATGGAAAAAACCCCAGAAAGTCTTGTATTTCTATAGTGCTTTATACAACCACAGGGCATCCCAAAGCACTTTGCAGCCACTTAACTTTTTTCAAGGCTGATCAGTTTTTACTGTCACGTAGGAAACATGGCAGATAGATTTGCACACTGCAATTTGCCACTGGGCTATATTGGTTGTGGGATACACTTTGGACAGAACTCCCTTGTTCTTCTTGAAAGCAGTGCCAATGAAATCTTATATCCACATGAAAGAGTTTAATGCCTCAGCGAAAAGATAGCACCTCAAACAGTGCAGCGCTCCCTCAGTACTGACAATTCCACAGTGCAGCGCTCCCTCAGTACTGACCCTCCCACAGTGCGGCGCTCCCTCAGTACTGACCCTCCCACAGTGCGGCGCTCCCTCAGTACTGACCCTCTGACAGTGCAGCATTCCCTCAGTACTGACCCTCCCACAGTGCGGCGCTCCCTCAGTACTGACCCTCCCACAGTGCGGCGCTCCCTCAGTACTGACCCTCCCACAGTGCGGCGCTCCCTCAGTACTGACCCTCTGACAGTGCGGCGCTCCCTCAGTACTGACAATCCCACAGTGCGGCGATCCCTCAGTACTGACAATCCCACAGTGCAGCGCTCCCTCAGTACTGACCCTCCCACAATGCGGCACTCCCTCAGTACTGACCCTCCCACAGTGCGGCGATCCCTCAGTACTGACCCTCCCACAGTGCGGCGCTCCCTCAGTACTGATCCTCTGACAGTGCAGCATTCCCTCAGTACTGACCCTCCCACAGTGCGGCACTCCCTCAGTACTGACCCTCCCACAGTGCGGCGCTCCCTCAGTACTGATCCTCTGACAGTGCAGCGCACCCTCAGTACTGACCCTCCCACAGTACTGACCCTCCCTCAGTGCAGCGCTCCCTCAGTACTGACCCTCCATCAATGCGGCACTCCCTCAGTACTGACCCTCCCACTGTGCGGCGATCCCTCTGTACTGACCCTCCCAAGTGCGGCGCTCCCTCAGTACTGATCCTCTGACAGTGCAGCATTCCCTCAGTACTGACCCTCCCACAGAGCGGCACTCCCTCAGTACTGACCCTCCCACAGTGCAGCGCTCCCTCAGTTCTGACCCTCCCTCAGTTCTGACCTTCCCTCAGTGCAGCGCTCCCTCAGTACTGACCCTCCCACAGTGCGGCACTTCCTCAGTATTGACCCTCCCACAGTGCAGCGCTCCCTCAGTACTGAGCCTCCCACAGTGCGGCGCTCCCTCAGTACTGACCCTCCCACAGTGCGGCGCTCCCTCAGCACTGACCCTCCCACAGTGCAGCACTCCCTCAGCACTGACCCTCCCTCAGTACTGACCCTCCCACAGTGCGGCGCTCCCTCAGTACTGACCCTCCCACAGTGCGGCGCTCCCTCAGCCCTGACCCTCCCTCAGCCCTGACCCTCCCACAGTGCAGCACTCCCTCAGCACTGACCCTCCCTCAGTACTGACCCTCCCACAGTGCGGCGCTCCCTCAGCACTGACCCTCCCTCAGTACTGACCCTCCCACAGTGCGGCGCTCCCTCAGCACTGACCCTCCCTCAGTACTGACCCTCCCACAGTGCGGCGCTCCCTCAGCACTGACCCTCCCTCAGTACTGACCCTCCCACAGTGCGGCGCTCCCTCAGCACTGACCCTCCCTCAGTACTGACCCTCCCACAGTGCGGCGCTCCCTCAGCACTGACCCTCCCTCAGTACTGACCTTCCCACAGTGCGGCGCTCCCTCAGCACTGACCCTCCCTCAGCACTGACCCTCCCACAGTGCTGATGTAGGCGACATTCCCTCAGTGCTGATCCTCTGACAGTGCGGCACTACCTCGATACTGACATGAAACTCTCACTAGCTTTCTTCCTCTCATTAATCACTAAAATAAATCTTATTTTCTCTCAATACAAACCTGAACTGAGCCTTGACAACCTCCCTGTCCCCATGGTAACCCAGCCAGTAAAAAACCCCTCTCCGCGGCCGACTGATGCAATGCTTGAGATTTTTTTAAAAATCATCTCAGCCAGAAACCTACTTTAACACTAAAAATAGTTCTGCAGAACGAAATATCCGTAACTCTCTGCATCTCGCTACTTCCTGTCAAGGAGAGACTATCCACTGCAGGGATTGAGTCAATGTGCACTCAGGCACTGCTCAGGGCCGCTGGCAGCCGGGGGTCCTAGGCCGGGCCTGCACAGCCTGGGGCTAAATTTAAAGCCATCGTCCGGGCCGGCTGGCCGGAGATAAGCTGGATGGGTGTGTGTGGAGCGCTGCTTATTGTCGGGTGTATTTGTGTCGCTTTTATCACAGGTAAGGGCAAATGAGCAAGAATTTCACTGCTGAGGGAGCGCCGCACTGGCGGAGGGTCACTGCTGAGGGAGCGCCGCACTGTCGGTATGGAGGAAGTGCTGCGGTTTCGGAGGGTTGGAAGTGTCAAACACCTCTTTTACCCCCTGTCACCGGCAGGTTGTGGGCAGGACGCACTCACCCCAAACTCTGTCTCTATGGAGTGTTGTGATCCTGTCTTTTGTAGAACAATTCCAGTTCTCTGCAATATCTAGTTGGATCCAGTCACTGTCAGGCAGGCAAGGAACAACAGAACTAACATTCCCTGAGCTGCGCAGCTATAGTTGGCATTCTCCTAGCCTTGAGAGATGATGGGAACACAGCACCAGAACCTTGGTCAGGTCAGATGAAATCACCTGTTTGCATTCCCTTTGGCTGAAAAGGTGATTCTGGAAAGTCAATGTTTGCCCAAAGTGTAGGAAGGGGTGGCACGGTGGCACAGTGGTTAGCACTGCTGCCTCACAGCGCCAGGGACCTGGGCTTGATTCACAGCTTGGGTCACTGTCTGTGCGGAGTCTGCACGTTCTCCCCACGTCTGTGTGGGTTTCCTCTGGGTGCTCCGGTTTCCTTCTACAGTCTGAAAGATGTGCTGGTTGGGTGCATTAGCCATGCTAAATTCTCCCTTGGTCTACCCAAACAGGTGCCGGGGTTTTGCCACTTGTGGATTTTCACAGTAACTTCATTGCAGTGTTAATGTAAGTCTGCTTGTGACTAATAAATAAGCTTTACTTTAGCTTTGATCTGCTAAGTGTTTCCAGCAGTTTTTGTTTTTATTTGAAGCTGTCACTTGTCATTGGTGTGGGATTATCGCTGTTGTGATGTTGCAAAATTGTCTACTGCAGCACAATAGTGAGAGTATTTGAGTATAGGATAAGGATGTTTTACTGCAATTGCATAGACATTGACGAGACCAAACCCTGAGTATTGTGTGCAGTCTTGGTGGCCTTATCTGAGGAAGAATGTCCTTGCTGTAGAGGGATTGCAGCAAAAGTTTACCAGGCTGATTCCTGGGATGGCAGGACTATCATATGAGGAGAGACTAAATTGTTTAGGATTATATTCACTGGAGTTTAGAAGAGTAAGAAGGGATCTCATAGAAACTTATAAAATTCTAACAGCGTTAGACAGGGTAGATTCAGAAAAAATGTTCCTGATGGTGGGGAGTCAGAACTAGGGATCATATTTTGAGGATAAGGGACTGAGGTGAGACAAAATTTCTTCACCCAGAGAGGGGGGAATCTGTGGAATTCACCACCACAGAAAGTAGTTGAGGCCAAAACATTGTGTGATTTCGAGAAGAAATTAGATATAGCTCTTTGGGCTAAAGGGTTCAAGGGATATGGGGGGGAAGGCAGGATCAGGGTTTTGTATTTGATGATCAGCCATGATTAAAATGAGTGGTGGAGCAGGGTCGAAGGGCCAAATGGCCTGCTCCTTCTATTTTCCATGCATGTTTCTATGTAAGCACATGCTATCTCTTGTTAGATCCCTCAAAAACCATATCCAGTGTATGTTCCACCTACACAATGGCAATGTTAAAAAGAATTGTATATGTGCGTGGATGACCAGAGACTAAAGCACAATCCCTAGTCTAACATACTTGGGAATGACTCTAAACAGGACTCCTTTTGGGAACATTTGAAGGATACAGCAGAAAAGGTCAAAACCAGAAATGACCTACTAACTAAACTTCCTGGATCCACGTGGGGTGCTGCTGTCACAACACTCGGGATCTCAGGATTTGACATACTCCTCAGTGGA
Organism: Mustelus asterias; assembly: GCF_964213995.1. Lineage (NCBI taxonomy): Eukaryota > Metazoa > Chordata > Chondrichthyes > Carcharhiniformes > Triakidae > Mustelus > Mustelus asterias. The sequence continues at coordinate 72,558,902 of NC_135803.1, read as the reverse complement.
TGACTGCACACCTATCTGCTGAAGGTCATCTCACACTCAACTTGTTGACACTCAATTGTATCCAGCAATTTGCACCATAACTGGAACTGTCTGCTCAACACCTCTCCCCTGGCTTCCTGTCCCTGCAAACATCATTATGCCTCACATACGCTTACTGATGAAAACCCACAAGCTTGTTTAATTTATCCATGCTGCACCTTACGTATGTCTCCATGGTAACATGTTCAGCCCACCTATTGCCTACTTTCCATTTAACATCCCAACAGAACACCCTTTCTTTGCAAGATCTATCAGCAGACAGACATACTTTAGATTAACAAATGGGCAACACAAGATGACACTAATAAGTTCCTTGTGACAAACCATTCTGTCGAATAGCAGGCTTTGTGCTGCCACAGTGATAATGGTCCTTGCTAAAAAAGGTTCAGGACAGTCCAGGGCTTATCTGCAGTCAACCTTCACCACTGGGGCCTTAGTACAAACTCCTTAAGTACTTGTGCAAAGACAAATTATGTTGCATTTTACCAAGGAGGATCCTCTCTACATACTAAGTGGTGGACTAATCATCTTAAACTCAGCAAATGAGGAGGCTATTGTTTGGCTTCAGGAATTTGCATTCACTAGATAATAAAATTTCTGCTGATGCCTGTTTGCAGGGCTGATGTCTACTTTGTAGATTCTGAAACCACCTGTCACCATGGAGGCAAATTCCTGCCAAAGCTGGTGTCACCATTTGCCTCAATCATCACACACTTGCCATTAGTTGTGATTGGTGTTGAGAGCTTTCAAGTCTCTTTTGACAGTAATTTGGATGCTCTGTTGGTCCTATGGCATGGGGTTTCTCCACATGCAGCATATCTTTGGGGATATGGTCATCTTCCATCCTGTGTATATGCCCAAGCCAGCAAAGCCATCTTTGCTTGATTGACATGAGTGCTTTGTGTGCTTTGCCCTAGAAAGAACTGCTTCATTGGTCACTGTAACGCCAAGGATGTGTTGTAGACAGCGGAGATGAAAGTTCTTGATCAGTGGGTCTAGGTTGTTCAGGCTTTGCTGTCTTACAGCCACTTGCTGACGAGACAGGCCTTGTTGACGAGCATCTTGGACCTGTGGGGCAGTTTGCTGTTTCTCACTTACGGTAGCTGGAAATCTAGAAACAAACCTTAAATTTTAATGTGGTTACCATAATTTCAAGCACCCAGACAGGGATTGGAACCCCCAGGTTAAATGTCTGAGGATTACAGACTAAACCACCCAGGCTCCCAGTTTGCTGTTTCGGCATGCCCGTTTTGTCAGTCTGCCAAAATTGGGTGCTGCCTTTCTGATGTGTTTGCTGAGGTCTTCATCAAGGGACAGGTTGTCATAGATCCAGGGAGTGCAATTTGTTCATTGCTTCCAGCAGATTTTCATTGAGTCTGATCACAAGTGGAGACAAAATAGCCTAAACCAAATGTTGAAGTTTTCTTGACACTGATGGTGAGGGAAAATATGACACTGGTATGGGCAGACAACGCATGAGCCTTTCGAGTTGGTCCTCTGTCTGAGCAACTAATGTGGCATCATCAACATCAGGTCCTCTGATCAGGACATGCTGCACTTTTGAAATAAAAACAAAAAATGCTGGAAAACTCAGCAGGTCTGGCAGCATCTATGGAAAGAGCAAACAGTGTTAACATTTTGAATCCCTATGACTTCTTCAGAGAGAGACCGGGGTGGGGGAGGGAGCGGCTCAGACAGTGGATGCCAATGAGGGGGACAGAGAGGGAGACTGGGGGAGTCGAGTGGGAAGGTTGAGAGACACGCCAGGGGTCAGTAAGGGTTGGGGAGAGACATTGCTGGAGTCAACGAGGGAGAGTGAAAGTGCACGCGGAGTCAGTGAGGAAGGGAGAGAGAGTGAGAATGCAGGAGTCAACGAGGTAGGGAGAATGAGTGTGTGCAGGAAGGGAGGGAGAGAGACAGGGAATACAATTCGGGGTCCCAAGTTTAGTGAACACAGTGCTGACACTCTGGATTTCAGAGAACGCATAGTGCTTCCATCACCAACCCTTAGGTCTCCCTGTTACTGCACTATTAAAGTTGTAGCATTCAGTTTATATTGCCTTCCCTTGTTCTTCCTTTCCAAATGCATCACTTCACTCTCCTCTATTAAGTTTCATCTGCCATGTTTCTGCCCATTGCATCCGTCTGTACTTTTCTCAAGTCTTATTTCTTGAATTATTTCCAAGTCCAGATATATAACAAAATAATGGTCATAATGTTGGGGAACCCCTGGGAACACCACCTTTGTGAGCTAATTTTGATTCCATGTGCTTTAAAACTTTATCAGATGCCTTTTGGAAATCCATACACAATTGACCTACCTTCATCAACCCTCTCCATGACTTTAAGAACTCAATAAAGTGTGTCAAAAGTTAGTGATCAGCTCAAAAAGGAGTGTTTTTCACTTGTTAGTCAAATATCAAGTAGCTATACAGCTAGGGAGCCATTATTCTCCCTTCAATTTACCAATATGACGACAATGTTTGAAGAAAGACTTGCATTTATAAAGCATCTTATTATCTCCAGACATCCCAAAGCACTTTACACTTAATGAGATACTTTTGAAGTGCAGCTACTGATGTAAGTTAGTAAACGTGGCATCTAATTTGTGCGAGGCAAGATTCCACAAAGAGCAATGTTAAGTTTATTTATTCGTGTCTCAAGTAGGCTTACATTAACCCTGCAATGAAGTTACTGTGAAAATCCCCTAGTTGCCACACTTCAGCGCCTGTTCGGATACACTGAGGGAGAATTTGGCATGGCTAATACATCTAACCCACATATCTTTTGTACTGTGGGAGGAAACTGGAGCGCCTGGAGGAAACCCATGCAGACATGGGGAGAATTTGCAGACTCTGCACAGACAGTGACCCAAGCTGGGATTTGAACCCGGGTCCCTGGTGCTGTGAGGCAGCAGTGCTAGCCACCATGCGGCCTAAGTGATAATGACCTGACATTTCTTTTAGCGATGTTGATTGAGGGATAAATATCAGCCAGGTTAGCAGGGATAATTAGCCTGCTCTTCTTGAAGAGGGTGCCAGAGTTCACTTGTGAGAACAGACAGGGCCTTGGTTCAACATCTTATCAGAGGGGAAAATGGCCCCTCTGATAGTGCAACACTCCTTCAGTACAACATTCAAACATAAGCCTTGATTCTTGTGCTAAAATCTCTGGAGTGGGATTTGACTCCAAAATCTCCTAAGGTGAACGCCACCAACTGAACAGGCTGTTCCTTGAAAATCAACTTAATTGCCTGTTAAAAGCAAAATCCCTGCAGTATAAAATCTCCCACTTTCTATGCCTTTTCGCTTTGACAAAGAGTCATCTGGACTTGAAACGTCAGCTCTTTTCTCTCCTTTCAGATGCTACTAGACCTGCTGAGATTTTCCGGCATTTTCTCCTATGATTTCATTGTCTGTTAGTTGCTTTGGGATGTCCTACAGTCATCAAAGATGTTACATAATGCAAATGTTATCTACCTCCTTTCCCTCTCTTTCAAGCCTTTTCTCAAACAATTTGATCAATCTTACACATATCATTCTGACAATTTTCTAAACGTTATTTAGCCATATGCTACATGTTTCGTATTTGAATCCCTGTGTCTTCAGTTTTCCTTGGGAGACCTACTTCTTCTAGAATTCCAGTAGCAAGCCTTTGGATTTTTCCAGAATTCAGCAGTGTGGTTTTTTTTTTTGGGAAGAAAATTTTCTTCAGAATGTGTTGTTGCAGTGTTAGTGCGAGAAGAGAACACAGATGGGAAATTTCAATGAGTAACATGAAAATTAAGAAAACCATATTCTTTGCTTTGAATTTCTTAAATTTTGTAACTTTTTTTTACCTGTTAAATAAAGTCAAGAATCAAATGCTTACTGTTCTTGTTTGTACAGGCATAGATCCATTATACTCTGAGCCCTGGCTGCAATCAGTGAGTTTGAACAGACGCATTGTAAAGAATGGATTTCATAGGTAAGAGATGTAAGAATATGGGTATGTTTCCACATTATTTTCATACAGGATAGCAAATATAAGCAGAATTAGTTTGTTGTGGGAAATTTACCACTTCGGAGTCAGACTTGGAGGTTTCAATATTACAGTTTTATTTCGGACACGAAGCTTTGGGAGAAAGCACTGGCACTCTGCAGTATTTGGCAGCTACCTTCTCAATTACACAATGGTAGTTGATCATTTTTATACCTTTTAGACAATAGGCAGTACGGACATTAGCCGTTAACACATCGTTACAAGTGGAGTAGACAGATACGGACATCGACAGTTAACACATCGTTACAAGCAGACAGGTACGGACATGGACAGTTAACACATCACTGTTCATAGAATGGATACATTTATGCAGTTATGTCCTCTATCAATGACTGGTTTCAATCTATACATTCAGTGGCTGATCTTGTTACATTTATGTCCCCATCTGTGTCTGACATTATTAGACTCATTGTTCTGGGTCTGCTCTTATCTTAAAGTGCCTCAAGCTCTGACCAACTTCCTGCAGCAATTCAGATACTGCAGGTTTTAACTTTTTGTGTAACTGTCTGTGCCAAAAGCCAGCGCCTTTTAATGTCCCTTCCCAGGTAACCATTTTGTGTGCCAGGTAACCATTTTGTGTCCATCACTTTAATTCCACCATAACACTCCCCCTTTTTGGTCAGGATTATTATTTAATAATCCTCAGACTAACAAACTGCATCTTCACAGGTAGAGGTCCATCTTCTTCTTTCCTTCTTTGTAGCTTTCGACGTCTTCAGGGGTTCCTATCATGTATTCTTCCTCGATGGTTACACTGGCTCCTGGCACAATTCGTGTCACCATTGCTTTGCAACAGACATTAAGGCATCCAACAATTAGGCAACAGACAATTACAATTGAAATGAGTATGATCAGTCCATGCAGTAAATAGGATCCCCAGGATCCCCCCACTAGCCATTCCAGCCAGCTACTCCTTTTCTTGGGTCCCTGTCTGAAGTTATCAAGCTGTTTTCTGATGTTATTAATGACTTGGGTAATGTTATAGGATTCGTCTGTGACATGGGTTATGCATTTGTTTCCTATGATTGTACATACTCCCCCTTGTGCTAACTGGTAGTCCACTGCATATCGTGTCTGCTGTGCATATAATCTCAATTTAGCCATTTCTTGGTTGACAGCCTCCAGTGAGATAGGACTCTGAGGAACCCGTATCCCAGTGATGATCCCATTGTGCCCGGGGTTTCCTAATCAGCGCAGAATTCTTTGCTGATAGCCCAGGTTACTATCTTTCTCCGGATATGCCCCTTCTGAGAACATGGAACAGTGAGTGGTCCTATTGTTCCTACTGCAAAAAGGATTGGGAGGGTTGGTGTTTCTGTCGTGTAGGTACCATGGAAGAGGAATACAAATCCCCTCTCAGCCCGGTAGCATTTAGTGTCTTGATTATTAGTTTGTGTATAGCGCCAATTGCTCGGTTTACTTGACTCCCCGTTTGATCCCACCACCTGGTAAGTATCAAACGGGTATGTCCATTCGGCTGAGCTGACATGAGTCCCATTACACTGTCCACAAATGAGCTGCCTCCCCACGGTTACATTCAGGCATTTCTGTTCATCACAGGTGCAAGTAAACTGACCCCTATTTACCCGACAGTGCTGACGGACACACTGCGTCTGTACGCAAGAATCATTCTTGGGGACCAAGGCATATGCACATCCCCATCCCTGCCCCAAAAAACAAAGCGGATAGCTTGCATTATCTGAGCAAGCTCTTCCTCCCACCTGTTGGAGCCCCCTGCTCACACAATCTGTGGGATTTACAAGTTCCACACATCTTGGTTCTGCCAATTTTGCGAATCCCGGGATAAAACTTCGGCTCTAGTTAAACAGTCCTAGCACCTTCCTGACCCCTCTTACGGTGACGGGTCGCGGCATTTGTTGTACTGCCTTCTTTCGGTCTGTTGGCATTTCTTTAAGCCTTGGGATATAAGGTGTTCGAAGTACAGGACTTGTGCTTTCCCGATTTGTGCCTTTTTGGGGCTCACCTTTAACCCTGCGGTTTTTAGTTCGTTTAATACTAGATATAGTGCTTCTTGATGTCCTGACTTGGATTTTGAAGCTATTAAGATACCATCTACATATTGTAGGATCGTGCTACCCTCTGGTAGTTCTACCCTGTTCAGGATGTCACTCATTACTTGATGGAAGATAGCGGGGCTGTTGTGGAATCCCTGTGGTAGGCGAGTCCAAGTGTACTGTTTGTCTCCCATTGTAAAGGCGAATTTGTCTTGGGATTCAGGATCCAAGGGTAGGGACCAGAATCCATTGGCTATATCCAATACTGTGAATATTTTGTGCTCCTGTTCCGTTCCCATTACTGTAAGCGGCTACTCTTTCTAGCCTTGCTCTTGTCTGGGATTTCTCCTCTTCACCTCCCAGTACGTCACTAGCCCATTCTACCAATTCATCGTAATCTTGGGACATAATCACTCCCATTTTTAGGACGGTTTGGTGAGCACTAGAGAGTCCATCCTTGAAAGCCTGGATGAACGCTCGATCCCCACGGCCTGGGTTTCCTTGCCCTGAGCATTCCTGGTATACTTGGAACAACCGTTCCCCGTACTCAGAAGCTCCTTCCCCCTTTAGCTGTTTGGTTGTGGTAATTCTGCTCCAGTTAGTGGGAGCATTCCCTAAAACTCTCTGAATTTCTGTCTTAAACTGGGTGAAGGGTGCCTGTTGGGCATCTATTTTTGCTGTTAAGGCAACTACATGTGCCCAACGTTCCCCACTATAATCTTGTGCTGGAGGAGCGGCGGGTCCACCTGCTACCTGCCTCCACTTATCCGCTGGACAGGCTGCCCTGACCAGTTGGTGTACGTCTCTCAGGTGTAATTGGTGTCCTACCCATATTGTATCTAATTCTTCCCAGAATTTAGTGTTTGTGCTTCTAGGTTGTAATTTACCCAGGGAAGCCATTATCTGCTGCCTCTCATCTGGTGTGAATGGTTTATAATTCGCTTTTGGCTGCACATCTGTTCCCCCTCGGGTTACTGGCACTAAGTTGTGTTCTAGCGCTTCCCACTCCTCTGGAGGAGCGGTTGGTCCCTGTCATGTGGACTCATAAGGAGGTAGAGGAACAGTTTCCCCTCTCCATTGATTCTTTTCTAACACTCGGTTTCGTTTCTCCAGTTCCCTTACTCTGGATTCTAACTCTCTAATCTTTTCTTTATCTTCACTCCACTTTTTAGTAGAGGTGACTACTTGCTCAATTAGTCCAGCTAACTGATGTACTAATAATACCCCTGTCTTCTTTGTCTTGTTTCTCTTTTCCCCATCTATCCACTTTCTCTGCTGTTCTAAGGTCTGAGAAGCATCCCAGCCATCCCTTTGCATCCTCTTTATTAACGCTTGCCTGTCTGTCATGTACACTTCAATAAGAGATCCTGCAGGTCCTCTCTGAACTTCTTTATCTGCCATCTCGCAGACTTCACTACCCCCTGTCACTGTTGCCTCCTTGGCAACGTGTTTTAGGTACCGTACGGCCACGATTACTCCCTACTAAAGTGTGCTCTCTACCGTAGGGACTTCACTACCCCGGCCACTATTACTACTCTAGCACTGTGTTTCTCTACCGTCTCAGGGTTTCAATTTATACTCACGGCTTCCACTATTACCGCCTCGGCAATGTGTTTCTCCACCAGAGTCAGGCTCCAGGTCAGAGTTGATCAGCTCCTTTTCCGCACCGCTTTACAACATTGACAGTTCAGTATCCAACTATACAAACTTTCATGCAAACAGGTGGCAACTCTGCGTTTGTTCGCCACTACAGAGTTTGATGTTAACCGACCTTTGCCACTTGTGCTTCACAATCCTAAGTGCCCTTGTGCCTCTACGCCCACTTCAGGGTCCTGACCTTCGTGTGGGGGATTTTCCCTCTTAACAACCGGTCTAAGCATGCGCGTTTGAGACAGGCACTTCCTTGTCCTCTAGTCGGTCAGCACTAGTAACAGTTCCTTATCACTATCAGCAGTTAGTACTTAACACTATACCATATACAATCAATACTTATCACTATAAATACGCCTTAATTTTTAACCCCTTTTAAACTGTATTGTTGACCCCGTCTGACTCCCACAGATTCAGTGATCTCTACCCCGGATTTCCGATCGTGGCCAATCAATCGAACTTGCCAGCAATGAGATCCTTGCCGACTACGCCAATTGTTGTGGGAAATTTACCACTTCGGAGTCAGACTTGGAGGTTTCAATAATACAGTTTTATTTCGGACAAAGCTTCGGGAGAAAACACTGGCACTCCGCAGTACTTGGCAGCTACCTTCTCAATTACACAATGGTAGTTGATCATTTTTATACCTTTTAGACAATAGGTAGTACGGACATTAGCCGTTAACACATCATTACAAGTTGAGTAGACAGATACGGACATCGATAGTTAACACATCGTTACAAGCAGACAGGTACGGACATGGACAGTTAACATATCATTGTTCATAGAATGGATACATTTATGCAGTTATGTCCTCTATCAATGATTGGTTTTGATCTATACATTCAGTGGCTGATCTTGTTACATTTATGTATTTATGTCCCCATCTGTGGCTGACCCTATTATTAGACTCATTGTTCTGGGTCTGCTCTTATCTTAAAGTGCCTCGAGCTCTGACCAGCTTCCTGCAGCAATTCAGATACTGCAGGTCTTAACTTTTTGTGTACTGTCTGTGCCAAAAGCCAGCACCTTTTAATGTCCCTTCCCAGGTAACTATTTTGTGTGCCAAGTAACCATTTTGTGTCCATCACTTTAATTCCACCATAGAACATTAGAACAGTACAGGCCCTTCGGCCCTCGACGTTGTGCCAAGCTTTGTTGTGCCAAAACCAAGATCAAGCTATCCCACTCCCTATCATTCTGGTGTACTCCATGTGCCTATCGAATAACCGCTTGAAAGTTCCTAAAGTGTCCGACTCCACTATCACAGCAGGCAGTCCATTCCACACCCCAACCACTCTCTGATTAAAGAACCTACCTTGGACACCTCCTATATCTCCCACCATGAACCTTATAGTTATGCCCCCCAGTAACAGCTACATTCACCCGAGGAAATAGTCTCTGAGCATCCACTCTATCTATCCCCCTTATAAACCTCTATTAAGTTGCCTCTCATCCTCCTCCGCTCTAAAGAGAAAAGCCCTAGCCCCCTCAACCTTTCCTCATAGGACCTACCCTCCAAACCAGGCAGCATCCTGGTAAGTCTCCTCTGCACTCTCTCCAATGCTTCCACATCCTTCTTATAGTGAGGTGACCAGAACTGCACACAATATTCCACATGTGGTCTCACCAAGGTCCTGTACAGTTGCAGCATAACCCCACGGCTCTTAAACTCAAACCCCCTGCTAATAAACGCTAACACACTATAGGCCTTCTTCACGGCTCTATCCACTTGAGTGGCAACCTTCAGAGATCTGTGGATATGAACCCCAAGATCTCTCTGTTCCTCCACATTCCTCCGAACCCTGCCGTTGACCCTGTAATCCGCATTCAAATTTGTCCTACCAAAATGAATCACCTCGCACTTATCAGGGTTAAACTCCATCTGCCATTTTTCGGCCCAGCTCTGCATCCTATCAATGTCTCTTTGCAGCCTACAACAGCCCTCCACCTCATCCACTACTCCACCAATCTTGGTGTCATCAGCAAATTTACTGACCCACCCTTCAGCCCCCTCCTCCAAGTCATTGATAAAAATCACAAATAGCAGAGGACCCAGCACTGATCCCTGTGGTACACCGCTGGTAACTGATCTCCAGTCTGAAAATTTTCCATCCACCACCACCCTCTGTCTTCTGAGATAGCCAGTTACTTATCCAATCGATCCCTCTCTCCCACACCTCCTTACTTTCTTCATGAGCCTACCATGGGGAACCTTATCAAACGCCTTACTAAAATCCATGTATACGACATCAACTGCTCTACATTCATCTACACACTTAGTTACCTCCTCAAAGAATTCAATCAAATTTGTGAGGCAAGACTACCCTTCACGAATCTGTGCTGACTATCACGGATTAATCTGCATCTTTCCAAATGGTCAGAAATCCTATCCCTCAGGACCCTTTCCATTAATTTACCGACCACCGAAGTAAGACTAACCGGCCTATAATTGCCAGGGTCAATCCTATTTCCTTTCTTGAACAGAGGAACAACATTCGCCACTCTCCAGTCCTCTGGCACTATCCCCGTGGACAGTGAGGACCCAAAGATCAAAGCCAAAGGCTCTGCAATCTCATCCCTTGCCTCCCAAAGAATCCTAGGATATATCCCATCTGGCCCAGGGGATGTATCGACCCTCAGGTTTTTCAAAATTGCTAATACATCTTCCCTCAGAACATCTACCTCCTCCAGCCTATCAGCCTGCATCCCATTCTCATCCTCAAAAACATGGTCCCTCTCCTTGGTGAACACTGAAGAAAACTATTCATTCATCGCCTCTCCTATCTCTTCTGACTCCATGCACAAGTTCCCACTACTATCCTTGACCGGCCCTAACCTCACCCTGGTCATTCTTTTATTTCTCACATAAGAGTAAAAAGCCTTGGGGTTTTCCTTGATCTGACCCGCCAAGGACTTCTCATGCCCCCTCCGAGCTCTCCAAAGCCTTTTTTTAGCTCATTCCTTGCTACCTTGTAACCCTCAAGGCGACCCAACTGAACCTTGTTTTCTCATCCTTACATACGCTTCCTTTTTCCTCTTGACAAGACATTCAACCTTTTTTGTGAACCATGGTTCCCTCACTTAGCCATTTCCTCCCTGCCTGACAGCGACATGCCTATCAAGGACACACAGTATTTGTTCCTTGAACAAGCTCCACTTTTCATTTGTGCCTTTCCCTGACAGTTTCTGTTCCCATCTTATGCTCCCTAATTCTTGCCTAATCGCATCATAATTACCCCTCCCTCAATTATAAACCTTGCCCTGCCGTAAGGCCCTATCCCTCTCCATTGCAATAATGAAAGACACCGAATTATGGTCCCTATCTCCAAAGTGCTCTCCCACAACCAAATCTAACACTTGGCCCGGTTCATCACCCAGTACCAAGTCCAATGTGGCCCCACCTCTTGTCGGCCTATCCACATATTGTGTCAGGAAACCTTCCTGCACACACTGTACAAAAACTGCCCCATCCAAACTATTCGACCTATAAAGGTTCCAATCAATGTTTGGAAAGTTAAAGCCACCCATGACAACTACCCTGTGACCTCCACACCTATCCATAATCTGCTTTGCAATTTCTTCCTCCACATCTCTATTACTATTTGGGGGCCTATAGTAAACCCCCAACAACGTGACCGCTCCTTTCCTATTTCTATCTTCAGCCCATATTACCTCAGTAAGCAGATCCCCCTCGAACTGCCTTTCAGCAGCCGTTAAACTATCCTTGATTAACAATGCTACTCCACCACCTCTTTTACCACCTTCCCTATTCTTACTGAAACATCTATACCCCGGAACTTCCAACAACCATTCCTGTCCGTGTTCTAACCATGTCTCTGTAATGGCCACAACATCGTAGTCCCAAGTACCAATCCATGCTCCAAGTTCACCTACTTTATTCCGGATGCTCCTTGCATTGAAGTGGACACACTTCAACCCACCTTCCTGTCTGCCGGTACTCTCCTGCGACCTTGATACCCTCCTCAGTACCTCACTACACTCAACACTGGCTTCTAGACTACAACTCGTTTTCCCATCCCCTGACAAATTAGTTTAAAGCCCCCTGAAGAGCTGTAGCAAATTTCCCTCCCAGGATATTGGTGCCCCTCTGGTTCAGGTGCAAACTGTCCTGTTTGTACAGGTCCCACCTTCCCCAGAATGTGCTCCAATTATCCATGTAACTGAAACCCTCCCTCCTACACCATCCCTGCAGCCACATGTTTATCTGCACTCTCTCCCTATTCCTCAACTCGCTATCACGTGGCTCTGGCAACAAACCAGAGATGACAACATGGTTTATCCTGGCTCTCAGCTTCCACCCTGGCTCCCTAAATTCCTGTTTTAAATCCCCGTCCCTTCTCTTACCTATGTTGTTGGTACCGATGTGTAAGACGACTTGTGACTGTTCCCCCTTCCCCTTAAGGATCCTGAAAACACGGTCCGAGACGTCACGGACCCTGGCACCTGGGAGGCAACATACCATCCGTGAGTCTCTTTCGCTGCCACAGAACCTCCTATCTGTCCCTCTAACTGTCGAGTCCCCAATGACTATTGCTCTCCTGTACTCCCCCCTTCCCTTCTGAGCCACAGGGACGGACTCGTTGCTGGAGAACCGGTCACCATGGCCTACCACTGGTAGGTCATTCCCCCCCCCCCTCCAAACAGTATCCAAAGCGGTATATTTGTTGCCGAGGGGAACGACTACAGGGGATCCCTGCACTGACTGCTTCCTCCCAGCCCCTCTCACCGTCACCCATCTATCTTCATTCTTCGGAGAAACTACATCCCTGAAGCTTCTGTCTATGACCACCTCTGCCTCCCGAATGATCTGAAGTTCATCCAGCTCCAGCTCCAGATCCCTAACATGGTCTTCAAGGAGCTGGAATTGGATGCACTTCCTGCGGGTGTACTCAGCTGGGACACTACTGGTGTCCCTCACCTCAAACATCCCACAGGAGGAACGTTGCACTGCCTGCGAACATCCCTGCTAACTTCCCTTAATAAGAAACAAAAGAGAGAAACAAAAGCTTACCTGCTCTCACTCCGAGTCCTTTTTTTTAGTTTAGAGGAGGGGGGAGGGTGGGAGACTCTAAAATTGAGATTAAACCCAAACAGCTGAGATTAAACCCAAACAAACACCATAACAAGTTAAAGTAGTGTGCTCACAAATCTTATCTTTTGATCATACTGAAACTCATAAAATTGTACAATTTGTAACAGAATTTCAGGGCTGATGACTTTGCACTTTGTAAGGAAACACGCATATAAGTTATTAAATAGAATCAGCTAGCTGGTATTATATAGCATTACATAACATTAAGCTGGAATTTTTGGGTTAAAGCCGAAAAAACATCAAAGGTGTATACAGTGGAAGGTGAAAACTAATGAACTAAATAATAGCAATTGGGTCAACAGGATTCACACAGGGAGGTTGTGATGACACAATAATAAATACATTTGTTCCGTGTAATTTAATTTAGGAATGCAACTCGCTGATCTCCGAATATACAATCCAATATCTTCTTTCTGAGGTTAGTTATATGCTAATTAGGAGGACCCGGTCCAGTGCTGGAAGAGTCTGTCCAGACTTTACCCTTATCCAACACGTATGAGTTTCTAGCTACTTGTGTAAATGGTCAGTGGGGTGAGTGAGCCAACTGACCATGGTACAGGAGACCATTCAAGTCAAGGAGAGGAAAGGAATATAGTTATGATGGGGGACTATATAGTCAGGGGAGAGGTACTGTTATGTTATTTTATTCCTAAAGAGCTAGGAACTAATTGCTTGGGAGACAGTGCGACCAGAATGCCACATTTACTGCACTACAGTCAGCTGCTGAACAACAATGCATCAGTACACCAATGGGAACAGTTTCTCCCTATCTACTCTGTCCAGACCACTCATGATTTTGAATACCTCTATTCAATCTTTCACCTTCTCTTTTCCAAGGAAACAGTCTCAAATTCCCCAATCTATGCACATACAGAAGTTCCTTTTGGTTTGATTTATTATTGTCACATGTATTAGTATACAGTGAAAAGTATTGTTTCTTGCGCACTATACAGACAAAGCATACTATTCACAGAGAAGGAAAGGAGAGAGTGCAGAATGTAGTGTTACAGTCATAGCTAAGGTGTAGAGAAAGTTCACCTTAATGCGAGATAGATCCATTCAAAAGTCTGATGGCAGTAGGGACAAAGCTGTTCTTGAGTCGGTTGGTACGTGACCTCAGACTTTTGTATCTTTTTCCTGACAGAGGAAGGTGGAAGTGAGCATGTCCGGGGTACTTGGGGTCCTTAATTATGCTGGCTGCTTTGCCAAGGCAGCGGGAAATGTAGACAAAGAGTCAATGGATGGGAGGCTGGTTTGCGTGATGGATTGGGTAGGTCCACAATCTTTTGTAGTTCCTTGCAGTCTTGGGCAGAGCAGGAGCCATACCAAGCTGTGATACAACCAGAAAGAATGCTTTCTATGGTGCATCTGTAAAAGTTGGTATGGGTCGTAGCTGACATGCCAAATTTCCTGAGTCTTCTGAGAAAGTAGAGGCATTGGTGGGCTTATTTAACTATAGTGTCAGCATGGGGGGAACCAGGACCAGGACGGATTGTTGGTGATCTGGACACCTAAAAATGTGAAGCTCTCAACCATTTCTACTTCATTCCCATTGATGTGGACAGGGGCATGTTCTCCACTACGCTTTCTAAAGTCAGTGACAATCTCCTTTGTTTTGTTGACATTGGGGGAGGGATTATTATTGTCACACCAGTTCACCAGTTTCTCTATCTCATTTTATCACATCATTGTTTGAGATCCAACCCACTACGGTGGCATCATCAGCAAACTTGAAAATCGAGTTGGAGGGGAATTTGCCCACACAGTCATAGGTGTATAAGGAGTATGGTAGGAGCTGAGGTCACAGCCTTGTGGGGCACCGGTGTTGAAGATGATCGTGGAGGAGGTGTTGTTGCCTACCCTTACTGATTGTGGACTGTGGGTTAGGAAGTTCAGGATCCAGTCGCAGAGGGAAGAGCCGAGGCCTAGGCCATGGAGTTTGGAGATGAGTTTCATAGGAATAATGGTGTTGAAGGCTGAGCTGTAGTCAATAAATAGGAGTCTGACGTATCCCTGGAACTACTGTAACAAATTACAAAGTCAGAAAGCAATTAGGAGAGCAAATGACATGTTGGTCTTTGTTACAGAAAAATTGGAGTATACAAGTACTTCAATTGTAGAGAGCCTTCATGAGACCACGGTCCCAATTTTACCATCGCGTTGTGCCCGTTTTCGGATGTGCAAACTTGATAAAGTTAGGCGTGAGGCAAGTGGCGCGATTCGTGCCTGCCTCCGTGCCGGTTCCCCCTTTACCAAGACCTGAAAATGCATGCATTTAAATTGACTTAATGGGCTGCACGCCCGACTTTACCAGCACTTCCCCCTTTAACACCACGTTTGCCCATCCGGAATCAGCGCGAAACAGACATGCTCCATATAAATTCGATTTGGGCACTCTATCAGTGAGGGTTAGCGAGGAGGTAAGTACAGAGCGTCCAACGGCTTTCTGCTTGAGATCGATGGTGGGTCCAATGGCTCTCTGCTCGATCGGTGGGGGGGATGGATGGAAGGTGGGTCTGCTGCCACTCTGCCTGTGATCAGTGGGGAGAAGAAGGGGGGTCCACTGCCACTCTGCCTGTGATCAGTGGGGGGGGGGGGGGGCGGAAGGGAAGGGTATATCTGCTGCTACTCTGCCTGTGATCAGTGGGGGTAAAAGGGGGGGTCCGCTGCCACTCTGCCTGTGATCAGTGGGGGGGGGAGGGGGAAGAGGGGGTCTGCTGCAAATCTGCCTGTAATCAGTCGGGGGGAGGGGGTTTGCTACCACTCTGCCTGTGATCAGTGGGGGGGGGAAGGGGGATTCGCTGCTGGTCTGCCTGTGATCAGTGGGGGGAAGGGGGGGGGGTCCACTGCCACTCTGCTTGTGATCAGTGGGGGACAAAGGGGGAATGGGCCTGCGATCGGTCTGGATGGGGGGGATAAGCGGGTCAGTAATTTTGGGGGGGGGTGGGCAATGTTTGTGCAGGCCAGGGGAAGGCATTATCTGGCCTGGGAGGGATGGGGCAGGAGAGCAGCATTCTATCATTTTTTTTTTCTGCGCATGTGCAGTTGGAGGCTCCGATCGCAGCTGCAGGGTTTCGGGCGCATTGCGCCCCGCCCACAGGCTTGTGCAGTGCAATTCGGAATCATTGATATTTTTTCAGGCAGAGTGTGTATGGGGGCGCCTGAGAACGGGTCTAAAAGTTGGATCTGAAACACTCCCGGTTTCAAGTCCACCCAGCACGTAGAATCAAAATGGTAAAATAGGGCCCCCCATCTGGAGTACTGTGCTTTCCTTACCTAAAGATGGATATAATTGCCCCACTAGGGGGAGCACAACATACGTTTGCCAGATTGATTTCCTGGGGTGCACTAAAAAGAGACATTGAATCGATTATACTTACATTCTCTAGAGTTTCATAAGATGTGAAATGATCTAATTGAGACATATAAAATTCTTAGGGGTCCTGAAAGGGAAGATGCCAAAAGGCTGTTTCCCTCGGTTGGAGATTAGGGGTCACCGTCTCAGAATAGGTGGTCGGCCATTTAAAAGGTTCAAATGAGGAGAAACTTCTTCATTTAAAGTGGTGTGAATCTTTTGGAATTCTCTGTTCCAGAAAACTGTTTAATATATTTAAGTTAAAGTTCAAGATCTTAGGATACTAAGGAAATCGAGGGACGTGTGGTGCTAGTGCAAGAAGCTGTAGCTGGACTAAACGGTCAGTCAGGATCATGCTGAATGGTGGTGCAGGTTCAGTGGGCCAAATGATCTACTCCTTTTCCTATTTTGTAAATTTTTATGCAGCAATGGTAATATCTCCTGGGATATTTGAGTATTTTGGTACATAAAATTCAAATTCACTCCATGTAAGAGATTGTTTTATTATCTCATTGACTTGACTTAATAAAGAATATTAATCCGACATTGTCAGCGGTTCCCTACTCCTTGAACCTGTATGACAGTATCTGGTATAAATCCAGGAAAGACCAAACCTTTCCTCCAGCCATCATTCTCTACCAATTTTACACTCCGCGCTTCCATTCCTCTCCTATATCATGATGCGATATGTTTCCATGCAGACCAGGCAGAATCATGGATCTTCTGTTCTAATGGTTCAATACTGTGCGATGTCTTCACTCACTGAGCCAGAGGAGAGTTCCAAAAAAGTTTCAAGGTTAAAGCAAGATATGGAACATGAGAAAATAAATCTTGATGTCTTATTCTTCATGTGGTTAATTTGGAGAATACATTGATGAACAGGTAAGAGTCTGACTTATTGTGACTAATTGACCACTTGTTAATTTTTGTAGAGAGTTAGTAATGGATGTTGACCTTGATGAAGGTGTTCACCAAGACTGTTGCATTATGGTTGAGGCGCAGTTACCCCAAGGAGTTTATGTGGATCCATTTGAGCTTGCGTCACTACGAGAGCATATGAGTGAAGAGGTATGATTGCTTTATTTATCATTTTTAAAAGGACGAGGTAGTCGTATTGTAACCTTGCTTAGTTACTTTTGGTCACTTCGTGGAAAAACATATCCTACTCCCTCACAGTGGCAATGTTAATTTTATAATCCATCTCTTCTAGAGATAATGGAGGAGTTGGGGGGTGGGGGGGGAGCATGGCACCAGGGATTCAAACATAGAGTTCTAGAAAAGATGGGGGCAAATTTGAAACATTGCAATACTTTCAAGGACTTTGGAGAGGAAAGGGCGGTTGGAGATGGGATGGCACTTGCAAGGATGGTGGGTCAAGGTGTGGTGCTCTGAGGAGAGGGGATGATTATGGCAGATTTGAATGAGAGAGGGACAGAACCTAAGGACAGAACCTAACTGTTAACAACATCAGCTAGCATGGGAGCCAGGAGAGAAAGTTGGGTTGTAAGGTGATACATCCAGTGGTGGAAAATAGATTTAAATAATCTTTAGGTGCAAGAGTTATCAGTCAAAGAGCATTATAAAAGTTGTGTATGACTATAACATTGCCTGAAGTTGGATTTAAGGTATGCCATTTCTTTATTATCTCTAAATTATCAGATTGCTTATCTGATGAGCAGGAATTTCCTCCCTTTAAATGCTGGAAAGACTGAAAGCAATTCTTCAGTCCCTACCATAATTCCACTCCCATGCCACCAACTGCAGCCCTCCCCCAGGCAACTGTCTGAGAGTAAACCAGGCAGTTCGCAACTTCTGTGGTATATTTGACCCTGAGATGAGCTTCCAACCATATGTCAGTACCACTAGAATCACTAGAATTCCCCTCACCTTGCCACAGCACCTTCCTTGCTGAAACCCTCATCAATGTCTTTTTTTACCCCTAGACTTGACAATTCTAACAGACTCCTGGATGACCAGGAATGGCAATTGAACATCCAGGAGTATTTGGTATTTAGGAAGGGCAGGCAAAAAAGAAAATGCGATGGGGTTGCATTGCTGGTTAAAGAGGAAATTAACGCAATAGTGAGGAAGGATAAAAGCTCCAACAATGTGGAATCTGTGTGGATGGAGCTGATAAACACCAAGGGGCAAGAAGCATTAATGGGGGGAGTGTTGTGTATAGACCCCAAAACTGTAGTGGTGATGTTGGGGATGGCACTAAACTGGAGACTAGAGACACATGTGCAATAAAGAAATGCCTGTAATTACGGGTAACTTTAATCTGCATCTGGATTCGGCAAATCAAATTAGTAACAAACAAAGAGGAGGAATTCCCGGAGTGTGATCAGGATGGTTTTCCAGACCAATATGTTGAAGAACCAACTAGAGAACAGGCCATCCTAGACTGGTATTGTGTAATGAGAAAGGAATAATTGGCAGTCCAGTTGTGCACAGCCGCTTGGGGATGAACGACCTTAACATGATAGAATTCTTCATCAAGATGGAGTGATGTAGTTGATTCTGAGACTAGGGACCTGAAACTGCAACTAGCAAGTTGGCTATGATGGATTGGAAAATGTTACTTAAAAGGGATGATCGTAGATGGGCAATGGCCAACATTCCAAGAGCGCATGATGAACTGCAACAATTGTTCATTCCTGTCTGGTACAAAAATAAATTAAACAGGAAAGGTGGCCAAACCATACTTACAAGGGAAGTTAGAGACAGAGTTAGATTCAAGGAAGAGGCTTTTTCTGGCCACACATTGGCCAGAAAAAACAGCAGGCCTGAAGATTGGGCGCAGTTTAGAATTCAGCAAAGGAGGACAAAGGGAATAAATAAGAAGTGGAAAATAGAGTATGAAAGTACACTTGCGGGGAGCATAAAAACTGACTAAAAGCTTCTACAGGTATGTGAAGAGAAAAAGATTGGTGAAGCCAAAGTAGGTCCCTTACAGTCAAAAGCAGAGGCATTTATCATGGGGAACAAAAAATGGCTGACCAACTAAATGCATACTTGGTTCTGTCTTCACAAAGAAGGACACACATAACATGCCAGAAATGTTGGGGAACACAGAATTTAGTAAGAGGGAGGAACTGAAGGAAATCAATATTAGTAGGGAAATGGTGTTGGGGATATTGATAGGATTGAAGGTCGATAAATCCCCAGCACCTGATAATCTACGTCCCATAGTACTTTAGGAAGTGGCACTCAAAATAATGGATGCATTGGTGGTCATCTTCCAAGATTCTATGGACTCTGGAACAGTTCCTACAGATTGGAGGGTAGCTAATGTTAACCCCACTATTTAAAAAGGGAAGTAGAGGGAAAACAGGGAATTATAGAATAGTCAGCCTGACATTGGTAGTGGGTCCATCATCAAAGATTTAATAGCAGTGCACTTGGAAAATGGGCAGGATTGGACAGAGTTGGCAGGGATTTACGAAAGGGAAATCATGCTTGATAAATCTTCTGGAATCCTTCGAGGATGTAACTAAAAGAGTTGGAGGGAGAACCAGTGGATGTGCTTTTCTGGGATTTCAAAAGGCTTCGATAAGGTCCCACAGAAAAGACTAGCATGTAAAATTAAAGTACATGGGATTGGGGGTAGTGTATTGAGATAGATAGAAAACTGGATGACAGATGGGAAACAACGCATAAGAATAAATGGGTCTTTTTCCAAGTTTCAGGCAATGACTAGTGGGGCAACGCAGAGATCAGTGCTAGGACCTCAGCTATTCACAATGTATATTCTAGATGTAATATCCCCAAATTTGTAGATGACACAAAGCTGGGTGGGAGGTTATCCACTTTGATAGCAAAAACAGGAGAGCAGAGTCGATTTAGAATTATATGGAGTTTTGAAGAATGAGAGAGGATCTCCTAGAAACCTGTAAAATTCTAATGGGGCTAGAAAGGGTAGACGCAGGAAGGATGTTCCCAATGGTCGGGTAGTCCAGAATTAGGAGTCACAGCCTGACGATACGGGTAGACCATTTAGGACTGAGATGAGGAGAAATTTCTTCACCCGAAGAGTGGTAAGCCTGTGGAATTCAGTACCACAGAAAACATTTGAGGCCAAAACAGAGTATGTTTTCAAGAAGAAATTAGATATAACTCTTGGGGCTAAAGGGATCAAAGGATATAGGGGAAAAGTGGGAACAGGTTATGGAGTTGGATGATCAGCTATGATCATAATGAATGGCGGAGCAGGCTCGAAGGGCCAAATGGCCTACTCCTATTTTCTGTTTCTACCCTCTGCAAAGCTTGAGGTCATCTAAAACACTGCCTGTGTACTAACACTAAATCCCATTCACATTTCACTGCTATTCTTGCTGACCTTTTCTGACTACTGGTTAAGTATTAATTCATTCTTGTTTTCAAATTCCACCATGACCTCGCACCTCCTTATTTCTATTTCCCCCAGGCCAACACCTCTCCAGATATGTGGTTCTCCATTTCTGGCTTCTTTAGCATGCCTGATTTTAATTGCTCCATCATTGGTGGTCTTGCCTTCAGCTGCCTGGGCTATAAGCCTTGAATTCTCTCTCTAAACTATTCTGACTCTCTAACTCCTTTAAGACACTCCTTAAAACCTATTCTTTGACCAAGCTTTTGGTCATCTGCTCTAGTAGCTCTTTGTGGCCTGGTGTTTAATGATTTCTCTGTGAAGCAAATGGGGTGTTTTTACTATATTAAGGTGCTATGTAAGTACAATTTGTTGTTGGATAAAACTGCAATATCACCATCAAGCAAGGTCAAGTACTGCATATATTAAATTCAGGGTAACGTTCCATACACAGCCCCATTCAATAATTCCTGATCCAAGTATGGAACAAGGTGGACATAAGTTGTATCTAAGGTATATTATTCCTACCATCAGGCATTGTTATAGAGCATTATAAAAGCTGTATAGGACTTTGATAGCTTACACCTGACATGCATTTAGATGTGTTTTCCACATATACTGCCTGTTGCTGATTTCATTGAGGCCTGTAAGTGAATTGCTGCTATGTTTTGGTGCTGACATCATGACACCATTATGCCCAAATTTTCTTTTTAGAGCCATCCTGTGACAGCTATGTCTGCTGCTGTACCTTGCACAATAAATGCAGGAGAGCTTTTCATTTAGGTCCTTTTTGGAGTCTTGTCGTAATGATGCACTTTCAAAGACTTTGAACGACAAAGATTTTACTTACAAGGATCTACAAGACCATCAGCATGTCTGCAGTTAGTTTTGGAATGCCTCTGCCTCGGAGAACTCATCCCACTGGGGTCCTGATTGGTCATCCAGGGCAGGTGATCCCTACTCTGTTGTGCTGCCCTTAAAGGGGCAATCACCACAAATGTAAAAATGGCTGTACATTCTATTCTACACTATTCTACATTCTACACTATTACAACCATTGGGTACATGGCAATGCCATTTATTTCAACAGCAACAATAGTGCTAACACTATTGTGTTGTAAACTGGTAGTAGTAACTATTGAGAATTATTCATTTGGATGTGTGTAGCGACAGTGCTTGTTGTTTGTTCCTTGCTATTGGTGCTGGTTTGTTAACAGTTGTAACTGCTGTGCAGGTATTCATTCAGAATGAGATCGACATCGAACCTCCAGAATATTTGTCAACAGCATTCACAATTATCATCTACCTAAAGCCTGGCCCCAAACATAGTGGACATTTTACTGGCACTGTCCCTGTGCATGTACGATACCACCGGCCATCAGACACCGAGGAAGCTACTGCTTTGGTGACCCTTGCTGATCCACAGTTGATGATTCATTGCCAGGAAAGTATGTAACAAATTAGAATGGGTGGTTTCCATTTTGTATTTTTGATTTCCAATTTTCTGTCCTCTCCCCTGACTCCTGCTACTGTTTGGTTCTGGTTCTATAAAGTCCAGCTGTTGTTTTGTTTCTCACTCGCTGAGACTACATTCTTTATTTACTGTGGGTCTGCACCACAGTTAATCAATTGCCAATCCCTTCCACAGACAATTCCTACACCTATGTTTACCAGCAAGAAGTCATTGGATTGCAACCTTGAGTGGAAACTCTGGCCATTTTCCCCCTCCATAATTTAGGGATGCAGTGCCCTGAGTTGCTGTTCCAGTCCAGGTCAGCCAACAAAGCACGAAGAGCAGGTGAAACCTGTCATCTGTCTAGCTTGCACCCACACAGGGCTGGCTTTTGTGCTGTAGATTGCAGCAAGCTTGCTTTTCTAATGAAAACTTTTATTGTAAAGACAAACTCGTAAGTAGAACTGCCAACTCTGGTTGCTGACATCTCCAGAGGTTTGACCACATGTCTTCTGCAAGTGTTTATTGTGTTTACCCTACAAAGATTGGGTTTCATGCCTTTGAATATCTTTGTTTGTGATTTTGTGCGGCAGCTGTTGCGCAAGGAGTTCAGAGAACCAGACATCCACCTGCAAGCAGGGTAACGGTGGTGGGAGAGGGGTAACCAAGCGTGAGATGGGAGGGTGGCAGAAAAGAGTGGAAATCAGATTTGGAGAGAGGGGGAGGTAAATGATGGAAAGGGGGCAAGAGGAAATCAAGAGGTGGGGAGAGGGATATCCAAGGGTGGGAAAGGGATTAATGGACAACCAGAGATGGGAGGAATTTTAATTCCATCAATAACTACTAGTAACTCACTGAAAGAACACATAACTAGCAATGATTCTAGTTATAACTAAAATAATTTAATTTATTGAAAGACATAGTCAATGGGTAATAGGCTTAACACGCAAGTATCCTACCTGTTACTAATCGTAATCCAATTACCTGCTAATGATCACGGTCACCTTGAAACAACAGCCAGAATCATCCTGCACTGTCATTGCTCCCAGATTTCTCAGTCAGCACAGCCAGCAGCTCTTCAATGCAATCTGCTGAAATGTCAGCCTGCTAATCTTCGAACCTGTCCATTTAAATAAAAAATCCATCAGCTTTGAACAAATTTTGCTCCTGAGTTGTGAGTGACAGTGCTCAGGATATGCCGACTGAAAGCTGAAGGGCTGGGAACCCAACTTAGAATCATAGAATCTCTACAGTGCGGAAGGAGGCCATTTAGCCCACCAAGTCTGCACCAACTCTCTGACTCCTCTTAACCTAGAGTCGTCACCACCACACCCCCCATCCCCCCCACCCTATA
This sequence comes from Mustelus asterias, assembly GCF_964213995.1. NCBI lineage: Eukaryota > Metazoa > Chordata > Chondrichthyes > Carcharhiniformes > Triakidae > Mustelus > Mustelus asterias. Next base: position 72,535,531 of record NC_135803.1, on the reverse strand, counting down.
ACCCTGAGGAGGTATGGATCGAATGGTCATAAATACAAGATTAAATACCTGAGATTTAGAACTGACAGCAAAAAATAATTTTACTCTAAATTGTGAGGCTTTTCAAATTCACTCACGGTATTAATGGTAGAGACAGAAATAATTGCAACTTTCTTTAATAGGTTAATGAGGAACCCTGTGCAAATTTCACACAATCACCCAAGGCTGGAATTGAACCTGGCACTGTAAGGCAGCAGTGCTAATCACTGTGCCACCATGCCGCCTAAATCTCCTAATGTGGCTTGGTGCCATATTTTGTTTCGTAAAGCTCCTTGGGATGTTTTAATATGTTAAAGGTGCTATATAAAATGTCATAGGTGGACTTAATTATCTACATGTTTTAAATTGGGAGTTAGTAATGGACTAAGTCCTCTGGTTCCATTGTGATTTATGAACAGAAATTGTGATCATTTGGTTTAGGAGGGTTAAGACCAGGTTCTGTAATAATTCTTTCTCCTGTGATTGATTAAAATCTGCACTTCTGTATCTCTTAGTGAATCACTATTTACAGATGTCCATTTTCCAAGTGACTAAGCATATAAGTATAGCTTTTTAGTGTACTGCTGAAGAAAGTTGAGGAAGAAATGTAGAATTTTGTATGTTTGGATTTTACTTGGCTGGGGATTAACCCTGTTAACTTTCACTTCACATATCTATATAAATGATCACACAATGAGAGACCTTAAATTTTGGTCTTGCCAAACAGCTTCACAGGTTTTGTCGACACTTCCCTCCTGAGATGGTTACTTTGCATTTTCTCAATGCCTTGTACCGAAACACAATGAGAACAAGTAGACAAAATAGCCCCATCTCCACCTTAAATTGATGCAGGACTTATAAAAACACGCAATACGCTGTTTTGAAAATTAATGGAAGGTTTTGCCCTTGGGCAGATAAACAGGTCAGGAAGGAATAATAGTAAAATGGACTATTATTTAAATGGTGAAAAATTACAACATGCTACTGTGCAGAGGGACCTGGGGGTCTTTGCGCATGAATCGCAAAAACTCAGTTTGCAGGTGATCAAGAAGGCAAATGGAATGTTGGCCTTTATCGCGAAGGGGATGGAATATAAAAGCAGGGAGGTCTTGCTGCAATTGTACAAGGTACTGGTGAGGCTGCAACTGGAGTACTGTGTGCAATTTTGGTCCCCTTATTTGCGGAAGGGTGTATTGGCCTTGGAGGGAGTATAGAGAAGGTTCACCAGGTTGATACCGGCGATGAGGGGGTTTGCTTATGAGGAGAGATTGAATAGATTGGGCCTGTACTCGTTGGAGTTTAGAAGGCTGCGGGAAGATCTTATAGAGACATATAAGATAATGAAGGGGCTAGACAGGGTAGAGGCAGAGAGATTCTTTCCACTTAGAAATGAAACAAGAACTAGAGGACACAGCCTCAAAATAAGGGGGAGTCAGTTTAGGACAGAGTTGAGGAGGAACTTCTTCACTGAGGGTAGTGAATCTCTGAAATTCTCTGCCCATTGAAGCAGTGGAGGCTACCTCGTTAAATATGTTTAAGTCACAGGTAGATAGATTTCTGATCAATAAGGGAATTAAGGGTTATGGGGAGCGGGCGGGTAAGTGGAACTAAACCACTATCAGATCAGCCATGATCTTATTGAATGGCGGGGCAGGCTCGAGGGGCTGGATGGCCTACTCCTGCTCCTATTTCTTATTACTTATTACAGGTGGGCAGTGCAGCTGGTAACTATCCATCCACTAAAATAGGCAATCATAGGCTCTGGTCTTGCGTGCCCCTCTCAACTGTGGGGCAATTGTAGCGTCACCTCTGTACAGAAATTAGTACTTGGAATTTCTGTTAGCTAGCAGTAGTCTGTCTGTAATTGACCAGGTCTCCTCTTCATGTGATTAGTTACATCAAAATGTATATAAAGTTACCACACAAAAAAAACAGCTATTTGATCCAACCATGGTGTTGACTGTCCTATGTTTGGAAATTCACATTTACCTGCTGTCCCTATATCTCTTTTTCTGCCATTTCCTCATTAACCTATTAAAGAAAGTTGAAATTATTTCTGCCTCCACCATTAATACTGTGAGTGAATTTGAAAAGCCTCACAATTTAGAGTAAAATTATTTTTTGCTGTCAGTTCTAAATCTCAGGCATTTAATCATGTATTTATGACCATTTGATCTCGACCTCCTCAACTACTGATGATGGTCTACTTCATCTAGCTTGTCCAAATTCTTTCTTAATTTTAAACACTTCAATCCGATCCCCTCATAATCTGCATTGGTCTAACAAAAAACTTTCATTTTTTCATGTGTATTTGCTCATACCAGGCAACATCCGAGTAGATCTGTGAGTTATCTGCTTAAAGCCTCAATATCCTCCTACAATGTGGAAAGAAAGACTTGCATTTAATTTGCATCTTTGAGGTGATGATTTAATGTCCTGTGAACATGTACCCTTCAAATCTCTTTGCTCGCCCATTCTGAGCCTGTTTCAATCATAGTACAATTATTGCTCTTAATCGTTTTAACCAACATGTATCTGCTCTCACTTGCTGACAGTTGATCCCATCTTTTAGCCAAGCTGCACCACATCTTATCGTTATGCCCTTTGTTCAAGATTTTACTGTACATCCTACTTTGATACCATCTGCAACTTTCAACATCTTTCCCTCTAGACCTATATTTGAATTATTGATGCGCACAGTGAACTGAAATGATCCCTGAAGTGAACCCTGTGAGGCAGCCACATCGTAAAACTGCCATTAACCCTTTCTCACTTGTTTCTCCCTTTTAACTATTTTTTAATCCATTTTTAAATCCAGTTTGCTGTCAACCAACCCTTTCCCCATTCATTTCATGACCCTTAATTTTATCTAATAATATTTTAAAAAACAAGGGGTCGCTCATTTAAGACAGAATGAGGAGGAATTAGAGGGTCTTGAGTCTCTGGAACTCTCTTCCTCAAAAGGCAATGGAAGCAGAGTCTTTGAACATTTTAAGTCTGAGCTAAATAGATTCTTGATTAACAAGGGGGTGAAAGGCAGGAATGTGGGGTTGAGGTTCGAGTCTGATCAACCATGATCTTATTGAATAGCGGAGCAGGCTTGAAGGGCCGAGTGGTCTACTCCTGCTCCTAATTTCTATGTTCACATGCATGTTTATATGCTGTGGTACCTTATCAAAGTCTTCCTTAAAGTTCATGTACGCTATGCATTGCATTTCCCTTATCTAAAATGTCTCAAAATATTTGGTGTTTGTCATGCATAATTGTCACCTTTTGAAATCCATGCTTACGCTCAACACCTCAAAACCCAAACAGAAAATGCTGGAAAGTCTCAGCAGGTCTGACAACATCTGTGGAGAGAGAATAGAGCCAATGTTTCATCTCCACAGGTGCTGTCAGACCTGCTGAGATTTTCCAGAATTTTCTGTTTTTGTTTCAGCTTCTAGCATCTGCAGTATTTTATCTTTATCTCAAAACTCACCTCCTCTCCTGTCTCATTACTAAAAGCCTATGCAAATTATTACTCTGTTAAATAACTTCTGTTTTTTTAAATCCTAATTTAGGAAGAGAATCTGCTCCTCTTATTCTTTTGTCTCTTTTAGATAATTCATTAGTGGAAAGTTGGAAACTTGGTGTGACTGAGGCTCCCTGCTCAGCAAGTAGCCCCAATATCTGTAGCTGGCTGAATATTAACTATCGGAATGTAAGTTGGTAACTTATTTAAGAAACACTACCATCTCTGTGGGTGAAACTGTGCTCCCTTTGTATTTTCTATGCACCTTTTGTAGAAATGAGCAAAATTATTCCCATTTGTTCCATTGGACCTCTGGTAAAAACAGTAATAGAGCGCATTATTTGGTATAAATATAGTTGTAATGCTCCTATTAATGGTTTCAGACAGGAGAAAAACTTTCATATGTCTAGCTGATCAATCTATTCTTTTCTGAGAACCTGTCCAATTTCTTCTTGAAACCAATTGGAGTTTCCTGAAATCACCTTTGTCAGTAACCTGTTCACATACTTACCACCCTTTCAGTTTGTAAACAAACCATCCTTCTGCATTTCCTTCTTCATTTAATACAATTGTGAAAATGTTTGTTGGTAAACAGAGATGGGGTTCCAAAATGGTATCTAGGCATGTATACACATTTCTGATGCAAAGTGGGCCAGACACCAGGTGAAGGGTTTGACATGCCCACATCTAACATCCACCAGATGTACGCAGAGCAGGCAGATCATAGCATCAATCACTGTGCAACGCTGATTTTATGCTATTGCTGCTGCACTCCCCTCTACAATCTCTCTTGACCTTGCACAGCTGGATCACACCCCCTCCTGCTCAGCGTCATGTAAAGGCATCATCAAATACTCGGATATTTCTTCTGGCTGTTGCTGTAATTCCATGGGTGCTGAGGTCCTTTTCTGGTGACTGAAAGTTTTGTGCACAAACCAGTTCCTTCCAGACATGGATGGTGGCTTTTTAGTACTTCCTCCTGGCATTGAGCATGATTGGGAGAATGAGCAGAAGCCTCAGAGCAGGACAAGCTGCTAGCAGAGGAGAGGTGTCTCAACAGGAAGCTTTATTATTAAATGTTCTTTGGGGAGCAGGTTTGTTAGAGAACAGATTGCAAGAGTGTTATGTCACCTTTTGCACTGTGGCAAAAAGTCTGAGCTTCCATGGCACAAGCTGAGATTGCATGACAGCCTTCTGAGCTTTGGTTACAGCACATAGATGGATGATTGTTTATTTGTTGATTCATAGGATGTGGGCGTCGCTGGCTGGACCAGCATTTATTGCCCATCCCTGATTGCCCTTGAACTGAGTGGCTTGCTGAGCCATTTCAAAGGACATATTGTGGAGGAGGCTGAGATCGATCATCCGCTTGGCACTTTTGGCTGAAGATTGTTGTGAATGCTTCAGCCACATCTTTTGCACTGATGTGTTTATCGTGAAAGGTTCTCAATTATTGACGATGGGGATATTTGTGGCACCTCCTCCAGTGAGTTCATTAATTGTCCACCACCATTCATGGCTGGATGTGGCAGGACTGCAGAGCTTAGACCTGATCCATTGGTTATGGAATTGCTTCGCTCCTGTCTATTACTTGCTGCTTATGCTATTTGGCACACAAGTAGTCCTTTGTTGTATCTTCACCAGGTCGACACCTCATTTTTAGGTATGCCTGGCATTGCTCCTGGCATGTCCTCCTGCACTGTTTATTGGCTTGATGATAAAGGTAGGGTATGTCGGGTCATGAGGTAACAAATTATAGTTGAGTATAATTCTTCTGCTGCTAATGGCCTACAGTGCCTCGTGGATGCCCAGCCTTGAGTTGCTACATCTCTTCAAACTCTATCCCATTTAGCATGGTGGTAGTACAACACAACATGATGGAGGGTGGCGGTCACTCTTGCCAATCCTGTCATGGACAGTTGCATCTGCAGCAGGCAGGTTGGTGAGGATGACGTCAAGTATTTCCATCTTGTTGGTTCCCTCACCATCTGCCAAAGTCTCAGTCTAGCAGCTATGTCCTTTAGGACCTGGCCAGCTTGGTCTGTGGTGGCGATGGACGTTGAAGTCTTGCTACCCTCTGTCTTCCTCCAAGTGGTGGTCAACATGGAGGAGCTGATTCCTTGGCTGAGAAGGGATGATGCATGTTTATCAACAGGAGGTTTCCTTGCCCACATTTGACCTGATGCCATGAGACTTCATGGTCTAGAGATGATGTTGAGGACACCCAAGGCAACTGCGTACCACCGCCTCCACGTCAGTCCTACTGATGGAATAGGATGGTGATAGTGCTGTCTGGGATGATTCCGTGAGTATGACTATCAAACTTGTCTGACTAGTCTGTGAAGCAGTTCTCCCAATTTTGGTACAAGCCCCAGATGTTACGAAGGAGGACTTTGCAGGGCCAACAATACTGGGTTTGCCATTTTTGTTTCTGGTGCCTAGGTTGATACTGGGTGCTCCATCTGTTGGTTTCATCCTGGGTCTGAAGTCGCATGCAGTCCAGGTAAGGACGGCAGGTTTCCTTCCCTAAAGGACATTAGTGAACCAGTTGGGTTTTAATGACAATTGACAGTGGTTTCATGGTCATCATTAGACTTTTAATTCTAGATGTTTTATTGAGTTTTGAATTATTGAGAACCAATGTAGATCAGTGATCATAGGAGTGATATGCAAAGTTTTGGATAACCTCAAGTTTTATGAAGGGAGGGCGGGCAACAGTGTGTTAGAATATTCATGCCTAGAGGTGACAAAGGCATGAATGAAAGTATGAGTGGAGGCAGGAGTACTTGGCTGATGTTGTAGAGGTGGAAATAGATGGTCTTAGTGATGGAAGGGATATGGAAGCTCAACTTGAGATTAAATATTACACCAAGGTTGCAAACAGTCTAGTTTATAAGGCAAAACTCTTGACAATTGCCATGCTGAAAAATGGAGGTGATAATTAGGGAACATAATTTGGAGCAGAGATTGAGGACAATTGTTTCATTCTTCCCAATATTTAGTTGGAGGGAAGTGGTGTGATAAGTTAGCATCAACTCTTGGTGAGATACAATTGTGTATCCATACATGTGAAAACGAATGTTGTATTTCTGGTTGATGTTGTCAGGTATCTGAGGAATTGGAAGGAGCCAAGAATAGATCCTTGGGGACAGTAGAGATAACAGTGCGGGGGCAGGAAGAGAAGCCATTTCAAGGGATACTCTGGCTATGATTAGATAGGTAAATGCAATCTTACCTAGCTGCATAATAGAGACATTGGAGGAGGATGTTGTGGTCAGCCAAGTTTTAAGTTTGTTTATTAGCGTCACAATTAGGCTTACGTTAACACCGCATTGAAGTTATGTGAAAATCCCCCAGTCGCCACATTCCAGCACCTGTTTGGGTACACTGACGGCCAGAGTTTAAGGTTGCAGACAAGTTGAGAAGCATGAGGAGGGAAGTTTTAACTTTCTCAGTCACAAAGAATGTCATTCTGAAAATCCAAATAAACCAGTGGATGTGGTTTATTTAGACTTTCAGAAGGCTTTGGACAAGGTGTCACATAACAGACAGTTAAAGCACATGGGATTGCAGGTAATGTCTTGAGATGGATAGAAAGCTGGTTAGCAGATAGGAAGCAAAGAGTTGGCATAAATGGGTCTTTTATCTGATTGGCAGTCAGTGACTAGTGGGGATCCGCAGGATCTGTGCTAGGACCCCAACTGTTCACGTTGTACATTAATGATTTGGAAGTGGGAACTGACTCTATTATCTCCAAATTTGCAGATGATACAAAGTTGGGTGGGAGGGTGAGCTGTGAGGAGGGTGCAGAGATGCTTCAGTGTGATTTGGACAGGCTGAATGTGTGGGCATCTGCATGGCAAATGCAGTATAATGTGGACAAATGTGAGGTTATCCACTTTGGTAGCAATAAAAGGAAGACAGATTATTACTTGAATGGTTGTAAATTGAGAGGGGTGCATACTCAGCGAGACCTTGGTGTCTGCGTACATCAGTCACTGAAAGTAAGCGCACGGGTACAACAGGCAGTAAAGAAGGCAAATGGTATGTTGGCCTTCATAGCAAGAGGATTTGAATATAGGGGTAGGGATGTTTTACTGCAATTGTACCAGGCGTTGGTGAGGCCACACTTGAAGTATTGTGTGCAGTTTAGTGTCCTTATCTGAAGAAGGATGTTCTTACTACAGAGGGAGTGCAGCAAAGGTTTACCAGGCTGATTCCTGGGATTGCAGGTCTGTTGTATAAGGAGAGACTAAGTTGGTTAGGATTATATTCATTGGAGTTTAGAATAGTGAGAGGGGATCTCATAGAAACTTATAAAATTCTAACAGCGTTAGACAGGGTAGATTCAGAAAGAATATTCCTGATGGTGGAGGACTCCAGAACTTGGGTCATAGTTTGAGGATAAGGGGTAAACCTTTTAGAACTGAGGTGAGGAGAAATTCTTCACCGAGGGAACGGTGAACATGCGGAATTCACTACCACAGAAGGTAATTGAGACCAAAATGTGTGATTTCAAGAAGAAAGTAGATATGGCTCTTGAAGCTAAAGGGATCAAAGGATATGGGGGGTGGAAAGGGGGGGATCAGGATATTGAATTCGTTGATCAGCCATGATCAAAATGAATGGTAAAGCAGACTAGATGGGCCGTATGGCCTACTCCTGCTTCTAGTTTCTATGTTCCTTGTGATTTGATAAGAGCCATTTCAGTGCTTCAACAAGGGCAAAAACCTGAGTGTGTTCTTCAGCCAATTCGCTTCACTCCACGTGATATCAAGGAATAGCGGAAGACACTAGATATTGCAAAGACTATGAGCCCTGACAATATTCCAGCAGTAGGAATGAAGATTTGTGCTCCACAATTCGCCGTGCCCCTAGCCAAGCTGCTCCAATACAGCTACAACACTGGCATCTACCCGGCAATGTGGAAAAATTGCTCCAGTATGTCCTGTATACAAGAAGTAGGACAAGTCCAACCTGGCCAATTACTGCCTCATCAGTTTATTCTCGATCATCAGGAAAGTGATGGAAGGATTCTTCAGCAGCGCTGTCAAGCATTGCTGAGGACTTACTCAGTAATAACCTGCTCACAGCACTCAGTTTGGGTTCTGTCAGGGTCACTCAGTTCCTGACCTCATTACAGCTTTGGTTCAATAATGGACAAAAGAGCTGAACCCCCGAGGTGAGGCCCTAGACATCAAGGCAACATTTGGAGTATGGCAATGGAAATCAAGGGGAAAACCCTCACGGTTAGAATATTAACTGGCGCAAAGGAAGATGGTTGTGGCGATGGAGGTCAATCATCTCAGCTCCAGAACATTTCTGCCGGAGTTCCTCAGTGTAGTGTCCTCGGCCCAACCATATTCAGCTGCTTCATCAATGACCTTCCTTCCATGATCAGATGAGGACTGGGAATGTTCACTAATGACTGCACAATGTTCAGCACCATTCGTGACTCCTCAGATACTGAAGCAGTCCATGTCCAAATACAGCAAGTCCTGAACAATAAACAGGTTTGGGCTGACAATTGGGAAGTCCAATAAGAGAGAATCTAACCATTGCCCCTTGACATTCAATTGTATTACCATCGCAGAATCCTCCATTATCAACATCCTGGGGGGGTCACCATTGACAGAAACTGAACTGGACTAGCCATATAAATACTATGGCTACCAGTGTAGGTCAAAGGCAAGGAATCCTGTGGCACGTAACACACCTCATGACCCCCCTGACGCACCCCCCACCCCCCCCCCCCCCCCCAATTAGGGATGGGCAATAAATGCTGGCCTAACCAGCTATGCCCAAACCCGATAAATGATTTCTTAAAAATTCAATTTTAAAATGTACCCTTTTACAAATACCTGCCGGACCTCGCTTCTCCCTGTCTCTATAATTCCCATGTGGAGATGCCGGCGTTGGACTGGGGTAAACACAGTAAGAAGTTTAACAACACCAGGTTAAAGTCCAACAGGTTTATTTGGTAGCAAAAGCCACACAAGCTTTCGAAGCTCTAAGCCCCTTCTTCAGGTGAGTGGGAATTCTGTTCACAAACAGAGCTTATAAAGACACAGACTCAATTTACATGAATAATGGTTGGAATGCGAATACTTACAACTAATCAAGTCTTTAAGAAACAAAACAATGGGAGTGGAGAGAGCATCAAGACAGGCTAAAAAGATGTGTATTGTCTCCAGACAAGACAGCCAGTGAAACTCTGCAGGTCCACGCAACTGTGGGAGTTACAAATAGTGTGACATGAACCCAATATCCTGGTTGAGGCCGTCCTCGTGTGTGCGGAACTTGGCTATCAGTTTCTGCTCAGCGACTCTGCGCTGTCGTGTGTTGCGAAGGCCGCCTTGGAGAACGCTTACCCGAATATCAGAGGCCGAATGCCCGTGACCGCTGAAGTGCTCCCCAACAGGAAGAGAACAGTCTTGCCTGGTGATTGTCGAGCGGTGTTCATTCATCCGTTGTCGCAGCGTCTGCATAGTTTCCCCAATGTACCATGCCTCAGGACATCCTTTCTTGCAGCGTATCAGGTAGACAACGTTGGCCGAGTTGCAAGAGTATGTACCGTGTACCTGGTGGATGGTGTTCTCACGTGAGATGATGGCATCTGTTTCGATGATCCGGCACGTCTTGCAGAGGTTGCTGTGGCAGGGTTGTGTGGTGTCTTGGTCACTGTTCTCCTGAAGGCTGGGTAGTTTGCTGCGGACAATGGTCTGTTTGAGGTTGTGCGGTTGTTTGAAGGCAAGAAGTGGGGGTGTGGGGATGGCCTTGGCGAGATATTCGTCTTCATCAATGACATGTTGAAGGCTCCGGAGGAGATGCCGTAGCTTCTCCGCTCCGGGGAAGTACTGGACAACGAAGGATCGCAACAGACACCTCCAGACGCTGAAAGATGCCCTCATAAGAACAGGATATGGCGCTAGACTCATTGATCAACAGTTCCAACGCGCCACAGCGAAAAACCGCACCGACCTCCTCAGAAGACAAACACGGGACACAGTGGACAGAGTACCCTTCGTTGTCCAGTACTTCCCCGGAGCGGAGAAGCTACGGCATCTCCTCCGGAGCCTTCAACATATCATTGATGAAGACAAACATCTCGCCAAGGCCATCCCCACTTCTTGCCTTCAAACAACCGCACAACCTCAAACAGACCATTGTCCGCAGCAAACTACCCAGCCTTCAGGAGAACAGTGACCAAGACACCACACAACCCTGCCACAGCAACCTCTGCAAGACGTGCCGGATCATCGAAACAGATGCCATCATCTCACGTGAGAACACCATCCACCAGGTACACGGTACATACTCTTGCAACTCGGCCAACGTTGTCTACCTGATACGCTGCAAGAAAGGATGTCCCGAGGCATGGTACATTGGGGAAACTATGCAGACGCTGCGTCAACGGATGAATGAACACCGCTCGACAATCACCAGGCAAGACTGTTCTCTTCCTGTTGGGGAGCACTTCAGCGGTCACGGGCATTCGGCCTCTGATATTCGGGTAAGCGTTCTCCAAGGCGGCCTTCGCGACACACGACAGCGCAGAGTCGCTGAGCAGAAACTGATAGCCAAGTTCCGCACACACGAGGACGGCCTCAACCGGGATATTGGGTTCATGTCACACTATTTGTAACTCCCACAGTTGCGTGGACCTGCAGAGTTTCACTGGCTGTCTTGTCTGGAGACAATACACATCTTTTTAGCCTGTCTTGATGCTCTCTCCACTCCTATTGTTTTGTTTCTTAAAGACTTGATTAGTTGTAAGTATTCGCATTCTAACCATTATTCATGTAAATTGAGTCTGTGTCTTTATAAGCTCTGTTTGTGAACAGAATTCCCACTCACCTGAAGAAGGGGCTTAGAGCTTCGAAAGCTTGTGTGGCTTTTGCTACCAAATAAACCTGTTGGACTTTAACCTGGTGTTGTTAAACTTCTTACTGTCTATAATCCCCTGCAGTCCTCAATCTTCCGGTATATCAGAGTTCATTTAATTCTGACCTCTTGAGCATTCCTTTTTTTATCACCTCACCATTGATGGCCGTGCCTTTGATGCCTAAAGCTCTGGGTTTCCTGCATGAACCTCTCCAACGCTCTCTACTTTGTTTAAGACGCTACTTTAAAACCCACCACTTTAACCATCTGCCCTACTTTTGCCTTATGTAGCTGTGTCCAATTATGCATTATAATGCTCCTGTGAAGCACCTTGGGGTGTTTTATTACGCTAAACGTTCTTTATGTTCATAATTGAGTTGGATTAAGGGCGTTGTGTAGGTCAGGAAAGTAGAGGGTAATTTGGAAGTACATTGGAACACTTTTACCATGCTTTGTGATGCTGATGTAACTGCCTTGGATATATTCCTATTATCCCAGAGTTCAACTTCCACAAAAACAGGAGCTCAGCATACTCAGCTTGCTGAGTTCTGTCTCTGATTAGGCATTCTCTGTTCCTATCAAGCAGCACTCTCTAATTTGGGGGTTTATATTTACACAGTTAACTGTTTTTCATATAATTTGCTGTTGAACTAGAAGTAAATGTTGCACTATTCTTAAAAGCACTCCCACAATAGTGAATTTCAGTGTGGATGTACAGTGTAATGTTGTGACTGCTTTCCATTTGCAAGTTACGAAGCCACAGAATCTTTTCCTGTTTCGGTTGCTGTATCTCATGATTTTCCACCTCTTTGCAGGTTGTAGAAACCCTAACACTACAGGTTCCTGTCGGCCAGAAGAAGGATGCAGTGCTTGTGATCACGACAACTTTACTCACCACCATTTTGTGCTGCAGCCTGCTTCTTAGAGCTGTGTGGATACATGGCGAGTTTGAACACTAACTTAAGGGTGATGGAAGGCTGTCAAAAGGTGCAGTTTCCAGTCTTGGCTATTCCTGGAATAGTTTGGAATAACACACTGATGTGGAATCCTCTTCATTTATTCAACAACTGCCAATTAATGCATACACTGATAGTCCAAGCAAGTGTGCAGCCAGTGAAGTTAGTATCAGCGTGGTGTTTTCTGGTCTCTTGAGTGCTTGCAGATAATGCAATGTTCATATGCATTCTCCAATGCTCAGAATTTATGGCAGGGACGGGGAGGTGGTAGAACTGCTCTGTTTGCTAAGAGTAGATGCATCCAAAAATGGAAGCCATTCAACCCAATATTCCTATGTCAGAGCTTTGATAGAGCTATCCAGTTAATCCCATTCTGCTGCTCTTTCCTCACATGCATGTAATTTTGTTCCCTTTAAGTATTTATAGGAAAGGAAAAACCAGTTCTGCCATTTCATTGAGATCATAGCTGATCTGCACCCTAATGCTACATATCCACCTTGGCCCCAAATCCCTAAATACCTTTGATTTACAAAAATCTATTAATCTCAGTTTTAAAATTAACAATTAATCTAGCATCAATTCCGTTTAAAGAGAGTTCTAAACTTATGAACGAACATACAAATTAGGAGTAGGAGTCGGCCACTTGGCCCCTCAAACCTGCTCCGTCATTCAATAAGATCATCTCAACTCCCCCCCCCCCCAAAATAACTTTTTACTTTTGGTTATCAAGAATCTATCTAGCTTTGCCTTAAAATATTCAAAGATTCTACTTTCGCTGCCTTTTGAGGAAGAGAGTTCCAAAGACTCATGACCGTCCTGGAGAAAGCATTCTCCATATCTCTGCCTTAAATGGGTGACCCCTCATTTCTAAACAGTAGTCCCTAGTCCTAGATTCTCCCACCAGAGAAAATTTGGTTTGAAACATCCATTCTGTCAAGATTCCTCAAGATCTTTTATGTTTTGATCAAGTCACCTCTTACTCTTCCAAATTCCAGAGGATAGAAACCTAGCCTGTCCAACCTTTCCTCATAAGACATCCTGCCCATTCTAGGTATTAGTCTAGGAAACCTTTTCTGGACTACTTCTGGATGATGGGTCTGCAAGTATGGTTGTTAAATTTGCTGATGACACAAAGATGGATAGAAAAGAAGATATGAAGAGGGTATAAAGAGGCTACAGAGGTATATAGATGGGCTGAATGAGCAACGATCTGGCAAATTAAGCATTATGTGCGAAAATGCAGGAAGAAAAAAAGCATGTTTCCGAAATGGGGAGAGATTGCAGAGCTCAGAGGGAGCTGGGTGTCCTATTGCATGAATCACAAAAGGTTACCAATACTGTTACAATTATATAAGGGACCAATATTGTACACAGTACTCCAGATATGGTCTCACCAATGCCCTGTATAACTGAAGCATAACCTCTACCTTTGTATTCAATTCCTCTCGCAAAAAATGATAACATTCTCTTTGCTTTTCTAATTACTTGCTGTACCTGCAAACTAACCTTTTGTGATTCATGTAATAGGACACCCAGCTCCCTCGGAGCTCTGCAATCTCTCCCCATTTTGGAAACATGCTTTTTTTTCCCCTGCATTTTCACACATAATGCTCAATTTGCCAGATCGTTGCTTATTCAGCCTATCTATATACCTTTGTAGCCTCTTTATGCCCTCTTCATATCTTTTTTACCCATCTTTGTGTCATCAGCAAATTTAACAACCATACTTTCAGACCCATCATCCAAATCATTTATACAAGTTGTAAAAAGCTGAGGCCACCATCTCAAATATCCATCTGGCACACCACTCGTTACACCTTGCCAACTAGTAAATTACCTATATATGTCCCCCTTCCTGCTAGCCAGCCAATCCTCTCTCCATGCCAATATGTCACTCCATAACATAAGCTTTTATTTTCTCGATAATCTTTGATGTGACACCTTATCAAATGCCTATCTAAATCTAAATACAGTACATCCATAGGTTCCTCTTCATCTACAGCACATGTTGTTTTTTCAAATTCTGTCCCTATCTCTTTTTGAATAAAGCAGCTATGTTCACTATTTTCCAATCTAATGGAATCTTCCCTCATTCTAAGGATCTTTGGAGAATTAAAACCAATGCATCAACTATCTCACTCGCCACTTCTTTTAAGATCCCTAGGATGACGTCCATCAGGACCTAGGGACTTATCAGCTCACAACTTCAACAATTTGCTCAGCACCATTTCCTGATGATTGTAATTTTCTTGAATTCCTCCCACCCTTCCATTCCTGATTTGCAGCTATTTCTGGGGTGTTACTTATATCCTCTAAGGTGAAGACTGGTGCAAAATACCCATTCAATTCATCTGCCATTTACCTTTAATATTAATTCCTCAGATCACTTTCTATAGGACCAATGCTCACTTTGTCAACTCTTTTTTCAAATATCTATTGAAAATCTTACTATCTGTATCTATATCTCTCGCTACCTTTCTCTTATGCTCTCTTTTTTTCTTCCTTATTAATATTTCAGTAATTCTTGTGACCTGCTACCTGTCTTTGCACAATTTTTCTTGAAGTTTGATACTATTTTCTTAGTAAACCACGAATGGTGGATACTTCCCTTTGAATTTTTATTTCTCATTGGAGTGTGTATCCTGAAATATCCCTTTAAATGTCTACCACTGCAATTCTATTGACCTATCATAGAAGAATCATCTAAACCTTACAGGGCAGAAACTGACTATTGGGCCCATTTGAGTCTGCATTGACTCTCTGACGGAGCATCCCACCCAGACCCTATTCCCCACGTATTTACCCCGCTAATCCCCCCTTAACCTACACATCTTTGGGCACTAAGATGCAATTTTAGCATGGCCAATCAACCTAACCTGCACATCTTTAGACTGTGGAAGGAAACCAGAGCACCCAGAGGAAACCCATGCAGGCATGAGAAGAATTCCGCACTGTCACCCAAGGCTGGAATTGAACCTGTGTCCCTGGCGCTGTGAGGCAGCAGTGCTAACCACTGTACTGCACCCAAGCACTTAACCTAATTTTCCAGATCACTTTAGCTAGCTCTGCTTTCGTGCCCTCATAATTGCTCTTATTTAAGTTTACAATACTAATCTTGGACTCCTTATTCTCTCCCTCAAACTGAATGTAAAATTCAATCATATTATGATCAGTGCTACCTGGAAGTTCCTTGAGTGTGGTCTTTAATCTTATCTCATTGTACAATACTAAGTATAGTATAGCCTGCTGTCTGGTTGGCTCCAGAACATGCTGTTTTAAGAAATTATCCTTAAAATATTCTATGAACTCCTCATCTAGGCTACCTTTTGCCTATCTGATTTTTCTAATCTATATGTAGGTTATAATTCCCCATGATTATTACCGTTTCTTTGTGACATGGTCCTATTATTTCTTCCTTTATACTCCGTCCTACCATGTTGGTACGGTTAGGCGTCCTGTACACCACTCCCTTAAGTAAATCCTTGCCTTTATCGTTTCTCATATCTATCCAATCTGCTTCTGCATCCTGATTCTCTGAACTTGGTTCATCCCTCTCTACTGTGCTAATGCTAACATTAATTAGCAGAGCCATCCCTACATCTTTTCCTAACTTCCTCCTTCCTAAATCTCATGTGCTTCTCAATATTCAGGTCCAAATTTATGTCACCTGCACCCATGTTCTGTAATGGTTGTCAGATCATATTTATTTATGTTTGCACTAGCAGTTTATCTGTTTTGTTTAGAATACTACATGCATTTTTGTAACCTCGAGCCATATACACTGATTTACTCTTAGATTTGTACTTTTTAATTCCTTCTTGTCACGGTCTGTTTATCATTTCCCATATTGGCATCTTTCTCTCTTACCTTGTCTCTACTCTTTACTTTTCCACATCTTCCCAGATTTGATCCCTTACCCCACTATTTAGTTTAAAACCGTCTCTACTTCCCTAGTTTTGTAGCTTGCTAGAACACTGGTCCCAATGCAATTCAAGTGTAGACCATCCCAACAGTACAGCCCCCACTTTCCTCAGTACTGGTGCCAGCTCTCCATGAACCGGAAGCCAAACCCTGGCACCAGGAGGCAAGACAGCCTTCGAGACTCTAGTTCTTTGCTACAAAGAACACCGTCAATCCCCTTCACTAGACAATCTCCTACTCCCATATATTCCTTTTTTGCTCACCGCACATGAATGGCTTCCTATACCATTGTGCCATGGTCAGTCACCTCATCTGCCCTGCAGCTCCCACTCTCATCCAAACAAGGTGAAAGAACCTCAAATCTGTTGGACAGTTACAAAGTCTGAGGCTCCTACTCTCCTGCCCTCTGGATCCCCTTGCCTGTCTCACACTCAGTCACACCCTACTGTCTCTGATCACTGACTAAATCAGAAGATCCTGTCCTAGAAGGTGTGACTGTCACCTGGTACAAACCGTCCAGGTAATTTTTTCTCTTCCTGATACATTGCAGTGTTTGTAGCTTGGCCTCGAGCTCACTAGTTCTGAGCCGAAGCTCCTTGAGCCATGAACACTTACTGCAGACGTATTTGCCCGGGATCACACTGCCATCCAGGAGCTCCTACATGCTGCAGCCATGACAAATCACCTGCCCTGCTATCCTTAATGTGTTTTAATTAACTAATTTTATTCAATTAATTATTTTCCTTTTTTTCTATTTTGTTAACCTTACAACCAGTTTGTATACCATTTTGAACCTCAGGAATAGAATAGACCTTAAACCACGCACCAAATACTCACCAATTAGCTGGCTGCTTCTCCTGTTGTAGAGTAAGAACCAATTCCTAAGGGTGAAAAAGTTAGAAACACCAAAGGAGCACCTCCTCCTCCACTTCACCCTACTTCCTCACTCACCCAACTCCCAACACTGTTCAAAATGTTGCAATTCTGCCACATTTACAGTGGAAGATGAAAAGAAGCCTGTAGAAATTCCAAGCTGTAATCTGAGAAGGAATAAATGAGATCACTGCTAAGTTCATAGAAACTTGTCTGCACAACCAGAATTCAGAAAGCGATGTTAGATAATGGACTGAACTGGAGCCAGATGATGTACATCTCCTTTGAACTTCCAGGATGTTGCACGGACTCTTCTGTTCCATGTGCTACTCTACATCAATTCTTTGCTTCGTGAAGGTCAGGATGGCATTAAATAGCTGTAACCAGTAGCACAGTGCAATTGGGGGGTCTGGGCTTTAATGGAGCACAAACTTTAAGGGAGCCACTATTATATTTCTCTTGTAATTGAAAAGGTTTTGTCACATGTAAATCCTTGAAACTTCTGTGGGGCATTTGTTGCCCATCCCTAATTACCCATGAGAAGGTGAGCTGCCTCCTTCAACCACTGCAGTCCATGTGATGTAAGTGCACCCACAGTCCTGTTAGGGAGGGAGTTCCAGGATTTTGATCCAGTGTTGGTGAAGGAATGCTGATTATATTTCAAAATCAGGCTTATCCCACATGGGCCTATTCCCTAGGCATTTCCTATTTATCGATAAAGTTGTATTTTGTGAGGAGTTTCTCTATGCTAACCTAATTGACTAATGATATGTTTAGTGAATAAAATTAACTACATAGGAGGTTTGACCCTCCTCTCTCCTTCTACAGGGTCTCATGCCCCTTTGATAACTGCATGCAGAATGATGTTTGACATGCTCTTCACTTGCTACTTGGAGCTGACATAGCAAGTCACCTGCCCAAAGACTTGTGGATGAATGTCTGACCCTTCCCAATACTATCAGCATCACATCTGGCACTGTGTGGGCTCTCTTCTCATCTCCAATTTCCTCACTGGTATGGATTGGATAATATGTACTGTATGACTAAAAACTGGAGTATACATTTGAATAACTTGTACAGACTGTATTGTTCAACAGCCTTGTTGTTTGTGTCATTCAATATCTGGTAGGGATTGTATCCTGCAACATCTGGGGAAGCTACAAAGTTGGAATCCACAACATTATTGTTCTAGGAAGCTGTCCCAAATACACTCTATGATTTCTTCTTCATGGCTATCTCTGCTAATTTGATTTTCCCAATCTATATGAAGATTAAAGTCACCCATGATTTTAAAGTACTTATTACATTGTCTCTTGATTTATTCTCTGTCCTACAGTATAGCTTCTGTTAGAGGGCCTATAGACTACTCCAACCAGCGTCATCCTCTTGTTATTTCTTACATCCACCCATATGGATTCTACATTCTCCAATTCCAGGTCATTTCTTGCTCTTGTACATATTCATCTTGTACTAACAAAGCTACCCCACCACTCTTTCCTGCCTACCTTTACAAAAAATCACATATCCATGAATATTTAGTTCCAGTTTTGATCTCCTTGTAACCACGTCTCTATAATGACTGTAAGATCATACCCTTTAACCTCAATTTGTGCCGTTATTTCATTTATTTTGTGCCGAATACTATGTGTATTTAAATAAAGAACCATTAATTTAGCCTTTTCACATTTTTTTCCCTTTTTGACCCTATTTTCTGCTGTTTCTTTGTTTGTACACTTTGTCTCTTCCTGTCACACTCTGTGAATCATTACCTGAATAACTGCCTTGTAATTCTGCCTGATCCTGTTGCTTTGTAAGCCCTCATATTCCCTCTCCAGAACCACCCCTCCCCCTCCAATTAGTTTAAATCCCTCTCTACTTCCCTATTTATGCGGTTTGCAAGAACACTGGTCCAGCACAGTGCAGGTTGTGCCATCCCAATGGTACAGCCTCCACTTTCCCCAATACTGATGCCAGTGTCCCATGAACCGAAACCCACTTCTCCCACACTAGTCTTTGAGCTATGTATTCATCTCTCAACATCTCACCATCCACGTCTCTCAATCTGTAATATATAGAGCAAAGCTCAAAGGACTGGATTGAGCTTGGATTGGTGCCAATGACTACGATTATCAAGACACTAACAGGATGGACGTCATTCAGGAAATTTTGAAATTTCATTTGACTTCCTGGAGTTACCATTGTGGTTAGTAGGGCTAAAAGGCTTGATACAATGTGAAGATGCATCTGTGTGATTCTTATCAACCATGTTTGGGGATCTTGAAACAATCAAGAAGGGCATTTTGAGACAGTACATAGGGACTTTGTCCATGAGAGGTGACATGAACCTGGACCACTCATGCAGTTGAACATGCAGAGAGTAACCAATCCATGATTGTCACAGGCTTTGGTATATTGAGGGGTATGAGAAAGGCACACTTTTCTTAGTTGCTGTTATAGCTGGAGTTCAGGCCACAGGTCAGAAGTTGCATCCTTTCCCCTGAGTGTCTGATCATTGCTTCAGAGTGAACAGAGTCTAGGGTATTGTCATTATTATTCAGGGAACCAGTATCCCTTTAGTCTCCTGGTTGAATTAAATACAGAAGGCCTGGGTGAAAGAGACCAGTTGTTTTTCTATGGGGTTAAAGTAAAGAAATTGATGGAAAAGGCGAGGGACAGTGTGCAAGATTCAGCTTTGTGGGCATCGTCCAGACAACTTGATGCATAAACCTTCGATCATGTTTCGACAGGGGGTTGAGTGCATGAGGTCAGTTGTCCTGTAGTTTTGAAAAGTAAAACACAGATTGGATTGGGAGGATTCAGTTTCAAAATCATGGCCACAATTGAACTGGAAAATCAGTCTGAGAGTTTTGTTTTTAATTGATGGGTCCTGCGTGATGTCATTCACCTGTTCTGATGTGGAGATGCCGGCGTTGGACTGGGGTAAACACAGTAAGAAGTTTAACAACACCAGGTTAAAGTCCAACACTTTGTTGGACTTTAACCTGGTGTTGTTAAACTTCTTAGCTGGTGAACAGGTGAATACAGTAAGAAGTTTAATAACACCAGGTTAAAGTCCAACAAAGTGTTGGACTTTAACCTGGTGTTGTTAAACTTCTTACTGTATTCACCTGTACACCAGCTATCAGTATGCTATTTGTATCCTTGTAAAATAGAACTAGTTAGAGAATTTAATAATCTCATACCTTTACCAGTATCATTACTTATTCCATTCAAGTCTGAGCCATTGTAACCGTTCAAGTGAAACAGGTCTCTGTTTTGTTCCACAGATCCTTTATTTATTGTCCAGGTTTCTAAGACATACAGGAAAATGGATAGAATGCAACATCTTATAGGTTTTTTCCTACTAACTTGAGTTTTGTTGTTGCTAACACATTCCTCATCTTCACAAAATTATTCTGGCTATCCCTCTCCTAACTTTTATGAATCATGTCTTCTGTTATCATTGTCTTAAATAGGCAAACTTATCTATTTGTCCCAGTGTGACACCATCCACTTCAATCTTCACTCTACTTTTTCTCATGTATTTCTTCCTCTACCATTGTTTTTGCCCTTTTTTGCTGTTCATACTTGATCGAGATTCTTGATCCACAATATTTTGGAGGGCCTCTTCTGAGTACGTGACTAGCGCTGTGCCATCAGTATACCACGAGTTTATGTTCTTGTCTCCAATCTTTACCCCTGAGAGTACATCTAATTCTCTGAATATTTGTCCTGTGTAGACATTGAATAATTTTGGTGACAGTACACAGCCTTGTCGCATTCCACTCTTCACTTGAAACACGTGTGATTGTCCATGCTCACGAATTCATCCCAATATGGGCTATAGATAAATCTCACATTATTACGATCAAAATAGATAAGTCGGAAATGGGTCCACAAGCCTGCTTTGTTATTCAATTAGATCATGGCTGATCTTCTACCTCAATGTAATTTGATCAGTGAAAGAATGAAGTGAACATGTAGTCATGGGTTAGTGCTGCATTTAAGAGACAACAAGGTATAGCCTTGCTGTTGTCACTTCCACCAATTCAGAACTTACCAAAATGTACTCATTTTAAATATTGGCACTTGGTGAGTTCGCCCCCGCCCCCCCACCTCCAATGAAAATGGCAGGGAGGAGAATTGCTAAGTGGGGCGGTGGGTGGGCAGTTTTTGAGCTGGGCTGGGCCTGAGGCTTGGGGGTTGGCGTGGAGTAACCTGACTGGTGGGAACAGTAGAGGAGAGTTCAAAAGGCTAGTGTACAAGCACACAAAAAGAGACACGGGAACTAACCATTTTGCAAGCAGGGTTGGTGGCAGTGACTTCGCCTCAAAGTTCGTTTCTTTAGGCCACAGAAAAATAATTTGTGCATAAAATGGCTTTGGAGCCAGTCCATAAGGAGCAGAATTAGGCCATTCGGCCCATCGTGCCCGCTCTGCCATTCAATCATGGCTGATAGGATTCTCATCCCTATTCTCCTGCCTTCTCCCCAGAACCCTTGATCTCATTGATCAAGAACCTATCTATCTCTGTCTTAAAGACACTCAATGACGTGGCCTCCACAGCCCTCTGTGGCAATGAGTTACACAGATTCACTCCCTCTAACAAGAAATTCCTCCTCATCTCAGTTTTAAAGGAGCGTCCCTTCACTCTGAGGTTGTGCCCTCGAGGTCTAGTCTCTCCCACTAGTGGAAACATCCTCTCCACGTCCACTCTATCTAGGTTTCTCAGTATTCTGTAAGTTTCAATTAGATCCCTCCTCATCCAGGATTGTCACAGATGAGGCTGTGCTCCACAGCCAGTATTGATGCTTTGCAGCTCGTGATTCCAATTTCTTGTCCCATGACCCCACTGGAACCTCCTGCTACAAACAATAAAATCAGAAGTAAAGTATTTGGCAAGCTGGATACCCATAATTTCTTTAGCGATGAAGGTTTGGACATTCTATTGGAGTTCCTGGATGAAATGAACTAGAAAGACAATGGGTCATAACCTCTGTAGAGTGGCAATCACAGTCAGATTGCGACTCCTGGCTACTTATCCTGAAATGCAGCTGCATCTTTCTTGACTGACTTTCCAATTCAGATGAGAAGGTTGTAATGCCACAGGTTATCGAGTGCAGGGGAGTCGAGATATCCTTATGTGGGACTTCCAGGAGTGGGATCCCTTGAAGCACCATTGGACACATCAAAACTTTGATCAAGGTATTCAAAAGGGAGTTTGATTGATATCTGAAAAGAATATACGAAGTTATGGCGATAAGGCAGGGGAGTGTGACTAGGTAGAATGATCTTTCAAAGAGCCAGTTCAAGCTTGATAGACTGACTGGCCTCCTTCCACATTACAAGTATTCTGTGAAATTATCCTCCTGACGGTGTTTTAATCCTATGATGAATGTATTAGTCATAGACTCATTTAAATATGTAATACTAAATAGTGCTTGTGCTTGAGTGTGGAATTGATTGTTTAAAATGGTAGTGAAGATCCACTAAGGGTTAATGGATATAAAAGTACTACTTGCTTTAGGTTTGGCAATGACAATGCTTTGAGGCCACAAAGGTGTAATTTCATGTAGAATAGCTGGAGTAAATCATTTTATAACAACTAATGTAATCACAGTTGGCATACCTGTGTTGTTGAGTAAAGCTTTTAGAAGAAGACTCAAATGAAATTTGACATGGGCATATGATGCGATTATTTTTGGAAAGCCAGTTATGACATGATTGTATCTCTGATCCTAAATGTAACATGTAAAAACCCACCTGGTTCACATCATGTCCTTATGGAAGGCAATCTGCCAACATTACCTGGTCTGGCCTACCTGTGATTCCAGACCCACAGGAATGTGGTTGACTCTCTCAATAAGATACACTGTTTAGGGGCAATTAGGGATAGGCAACAAATGCTGGCTGTGGTAAAAGCAAATAACTGTGGATGCTGGAATCTGAAACAAAAACAGAAAATGCTGGAAAATCTCAGCAGGTCTGACAACATCTGTGGAGAGAGAATAGAGCCAACGTTTTGAGTCTGGATGACCTTTCGTCAAATTATGGTAACTTGAGACCACAATAAAGGTAATGAAATACATTGTTTAAAAGAAGGATCTTCTTTACATAATGAAATAATAAAGTTTAACAATAACAGCAATTCAGCAGAACAGTAATAACTATGCAAACAGGAGCACTCATAAAACAGGTCCTGCTTGCAGAACACACACTTACAGACTGAAACCACCCCCCCGCTGTACACTCTCTCTCATATTGTTAGTCTGCAACATGAGCCACAATGGCTGGATCCTCTCTATTCTCTCCCCCGCCCCCAATAATGCTTTCAAGCCATTTGTAATGTACCTCATCCAGAAGCTAACATTAGCTGATGATTCTGGAAAATTTCACATATGAGTAGTTATTGAGATGGGACATTTTAAATTGAAAATTATCTGTACTTCATCAAAGATATAAGGGTGAAAATGAAATGGGTAACATATGTCCAAGTACATCAATAATGATTCAACAAATGGCAGATAAATCAGAAGTATTATTTAATAGATATGTAACAAGCTTTGTCACTTAATTTTCTTCTTACCACCATTTTGTATTAAGATGTACATTCTTATGTCATGCATTTATCAGCAGTTATAGTTAGCAATACCAGATGAAATCATCCCAATAATTCTTCATGTAATCATTAATTCATTGCGTGGAACTTTTCAAAAAAATGGCAAAGTGAATGCAAACCAAAGTGTTTCTCCCCAGAGAAACAGGCAGGTTATCTCTCCCAGTCTTCTGAGACTTCATTACTGTGTGAATGTAAGCCTACTTGTGACTAATAAATAAATTTTAAACTGATCTCAAATTGAAGGTAAAGTCTCCCCCCCCCGCCCCCCCTCCACCACCATCATCGACATTGGGCCATCAGAACACTACCCCCCCCCCCCCGCCACCCCCACACCACCATGTAATGGGAAACAACATGGGATTCCCTCGTGGCCCTGCCAGGGCACTGCCCACTCATTTCCCTCACCACATATAATGACCTCCAAGCCCCCGGTGTAGTCATCACCATTAGTTTCAGCTTTTGGAATTCAAAATGTGCAATTATGCAATTGGTCGTTCATTGTTGTGTTCTCACTACAAACACGAACAATGATATAATTGCTTTTTCGTACACAAAAAAAATTCATATTTGGAAAAACTACTCACTCAGAGCATAATTATGGAACGCTCCAAATTCCACTCAATGATTCTCATGTATTTTCTCCCATTACTGTAATCATGTTAAGGGCAGCACATTGTTTAAATGTGACCCAGATTTGATTGCCGTCCTGGGTCACTGTCTGTGCGGAGTTTGCACGTTCTCCCCGTGTCTGCGTGGGTTTCCTCCCACAGTCCGAAAGATATGCTGGTTAGGGGCATTGTAGGAGCTCCAATGTAATGCCTTGAAACCTAACATCAGAAGATATAATTCAAGCTAACACTATCCAACACCATGTTATGGGGAATTTGAAATGCTCCTAATGGAGCATAATGAAATGTCAGTGCGGATTTGGAACAGTTACAACAGAACCCAGTTGAGTGGTGAGAGTTCTATTGTGCCTAATTAAGTTGTAATGGTTGAATTTCCAGATTCTGTCCCAAATTGTACCTGCTTTTTAGATGTCCCTTTCACTTAATATCCCCAAAATCTCAGGCCCTAAATGACTCTGAACTCTTTGGAGATTGAATTAAATCTCTATGTAGTTGGACAATACATTTGAAAAAGATATTCCAATAATGATCCACTTCCAGCAACTACCTTTTTCTTCATGCCGGAATTCATATAGTTCCAGATATGTACTCCCTAAATGAAGCTCTCTATATCCTCCTTTTTCCAGGGATCGTAGTAACGTTCCCAGCTTGAATAGGGGATTGGATAAACCGCCTTGGAATCCAGAAAGAGATCCCATTGCATTCTTTTACAGTGATTTTGAATGCATCCTTAAACTTGCACCATCGCTTCATAACACCGGTTATCAGTGTAGGACCTCGATGACCCCAGGTGTGCCCAATATAATTGGCTTCAAAATCTTTCATGCAGTCAAACAAAATCTGATGATGTTTGAAATGAAATCCCATTGCTCCATTACTGAAAACAGCGTCATGTTTCAAAACGGTAAAATTCACAATTGGCAAAGGTTTTATTGATATAATATCACTATCCAGGTTTGAGCCACCATATTTCCATAGCAGAGCTAACCTGCAGCCATCAGCAAGGACATAGATCCAATATTTTTCCAAATCTGGATTCACCTGTGATACAAAGTAAAATCGAATCCATTATGTTCCTTTTCAGCATATCTACACTGATTTCTTCACCAGTTCTTGTGGCTCCTCCTTCAGTTAAAGATAATTTCGGTCAGTTTGTAGGCGCTTTACTTGTTTCCCTAAAATAATCTTTAGTAAAGAGTGGGAGAATTTTTGTATTTGTTTGTTCCCCAGTGGGGCATCCCTGAAGAATTCTGGGCCTGAATGGATCCCCTGCCATACATGGCACAATGTTCAGTACATAAAGTGTTAGTGAGGAAGTCTGGAAAGAAAGACTTTGGCCTCAGACCCTGCTAGAGAATGAGAAGAATGAGATTATAATTATTTCTGAAACATGGCTGAAGGGGCAGGAATCACAACTCAATGTTCCTGGTTCTAGGGTTCCCAACATGATCAAGGCATATAGAAACGCAGGGAGGAACCATGGGGGTTAAACTGAGGAATTGGGATAATTACACAACTGGCAATATTCTTTTAAACTTCAAACATTTGGAAATTCATTAAAGACTAAATATGTAGGGAGCAATTTTCCGGCCTCGCCACACCTGGCGCAGATAGTGCCGATCCAGGAAAATTGCCTGTGGACCCAAAAATGGGTTTTGCGCCTGGTGCCAAATGATATGCAATCATCCCAGTCCCTTTCTACTGGCACGAACTGGATCGCATCCAGAAAGGGCATGAGGCTGATTAGCATATGATTCTCACAGCCATCCTTATGCTCTACATGAGCGCCAGAGTGCTGAGCTCAGTCTGCCACATGCTGCTGCCAATGGTCTGTGGAATCAGGGGTCCATATCTGGGGTGGCTGACCATTGGGAGGGACAGCATTGCGCTGCACACCATGCAACTGCATTGGGGTGCAGAAGACATCATGCCGCATCATGTGAAGTGAGGGTACAGCCGTGTGGGAGGCCATTGGTGACCATCAGGAGGCATAGGCAGTGCCTGTGGCTGCTGAGGCAATGGTGTGGCAGCCAACTGAGGTGGCACTTGGCACCGGGGATGGTGTAGGGTTGTCAGATTCCAGACACGGGGTGCTAGGAAGGATTGAGGGGCCCGGGATGGATAAGCTTACAGGCTGTCTCTCCCTCTGCCTTCTGGTTGCATACAGACACCCAGGACCATGTCTAAGTGAGGGTTGGGGACACCACTGTTGGTCCAATGCTCAAGGGGTTGGGTGAGAGGGGTGGGTGGTGATGGGTGGCTGGGCCTAGGTTAAGTAGCTGCCATTCCAGACAGTCGGTCCATGTGGGTCTCCATGACCCTCACTGTTGGGATTTCTTGGGGGGCCAGTAGGAGTTGCTGAGTACAAATGGGGGTAAGAAAATTGGTGTCAGTGGAGTGGGAAGTATTAAGTGAGGAGTTAGAAAGGATTCAGAACAAATATCTTCCCAGAGAGAAAAATGTTGAAACTCCCAAATCTAGATACCCCAGAATATCAAAAAGCAGACAGAAGCTTCCTGTTTTGCCGAATCCTATTCTACCAGAGCACAGCACGTGGGGTCCGCGCAGTCCGCCCGGAGGATTCAACTCGGCGACTCGGGTCAGTCGCGTCGGGGCTTGGGCGGATCCCCGTTGCTGGGGACCGCTTCCCGCGCGGGCACGGCTGTCGCTGGGCGCATTCCTTCCGCTGGTGGTGCGCCGCGACCGGCTCTGGGTTGGCTGGGAAGGCCGGTGGGGAAGGTGGCTCGTCGCTCCGGTGGCGAGTGTTACAGCCCCCCGGCAGGAGTCTTCGCCATTTGCCAGGGTCGAGGAAAGCTACCGCTGCCGCGCCTTCTCTGCCCGTCCGCGGGCGGGGACGGGCTCACCGTGCTCCCGGTGTGATTGTCCTCAGTGCGCCACGACCGCGTGACACAAAGTCCACAGCAATATAAAAACGCAGCAGTGAAAATTCAAAAGGAAAAGCAACAAGATGGCAAGAAAAAATATTACAAAGTAAAATCTAAACTGCAGACATTGTAGTTAAGGAGGAGAATTGTGAGTTATTGGATAGAATAAACATACAGGAGAGGAAACATTCTGTGATTTGTCATCTTTGAAAGTGAATAAATTACAAAACTTGAATGAAATGTATCCCAGCCTTTTTTTTATTCATTGGTGGGACACGGGCGTCGCTGGCTGGCCAGCATTTATTGTCCATCCCTAGTTGCCCGAGGGCAGTTGAGAATCAACCACATTGCTGTGACCCTGGAGTCACGTAGGCCAGACTAGGTAAGGACGGCATATTTTCTTCCCTAAAGGACATTAGTGAACCAGATGGATTTTTCCAGCAATCGACAATGGTTCCATGGTCATCAGTAGATTCTTAATTCCAGATTTTTAAAATTGAATTTGAATTGCACCACCTGCCGTGGTGGGATTTGAACCCAGGTCCCTAGAACATTAGCTGAAGGGGAGGCGATGTGAAAATCCTGTCAGATTTGCTGACTTTTTCCAACATCACCTGCTTTAATACAGGGTACTTTCCTTTATTACTCATGATGTAGAATAGGGTGGTACTGTGCAAACTGTTGTCTTGATGATGCACTACAGCCACAAATTATTTATGAGCATATATAACTCCTTAAGGAAGACATATGTCTTTAAAAGAAATACAAGCAGAAACACCTAAAAGGGGAGGTAGGAAAAAGAGACTGAACTTTAATCCCCTGTGATTACAGAAACAACAGAGGCTGACTGTCACATCCCAGCAGACGTCTAAAACCCATCTCCTGCTGATCGATACCTCAGAATGTGGAAGTGGTCTGATTTCATAGAATCTGGGTGGAAGATATATTGTTTAAACCCCTTCTGGAATACACAAGGAACTTGGATAAAAAGCCACAGGCAGACCTGATCAGTGTATTCTGGTGCTGGGATACAAGCGTGTGTGACACAGGAACAAGAAGGAACAGCAGTCAGTCACCATTGAAAAAAGCCTGCAAGAAAATATATCTGTTGCTGGAACAAAAGTCAGCAAAAGCAACAAGCTAATAAAAATCAGATAACTTTTCAACCTCCCTGCAGAATCCAGCATCTCCAAACTAACTGCTAAACTATCAAAATCAGTTCTACAGGAATCACCAAACTTAATGGCTGCAACGTACATTTATTCCCATGGACAAACCAATGACTGATTTGCATAGTTTTTAATTTTATCTGGACTTTTAACTTTTCATTTGATCAGTTTGTTAACTTGTGTGTTGCTTTCTTTATTACTTTCTCAGAATTTCTTTGTAACTAATAAATTTGCTCTTTGACTCAAGAAAGCCTGGTTGAATGGGCTCCTTCTAAAAAGTCAATATATTTGGACTGGGGAAAGGTATCCATGGGGGGGGGGGGAAGGGATTCCTTTTAAATTAACCTTGTTGTGACCAACTGAGGTGGGGCTGAATAAAGAAGGGGAGCCAACTAATTCCTCTTCATTCAGGAGCATAAAAGAATTGGGGTCCCACTCAAGAGCTTATCAAATTGGGGAACATTGCCGGTCAGAACATTGTAAAATACTAGTTAGACCGTAGCTAGAAAACTGATCATCATATTACTGAAAGATGTGATCAAATTACAGAAGGGGATTCATGAAAATGTTGACAGGAATTAAGAATTTTGTAATAAAGAAAGATTGGAATTAGCTTGGGTTGTTTCTTCTTAACAAAGGAGGCTGGGGGCAGATTTGATGAGAGGCTGAAAGCCTATGAGAGGCGAACAGCCAGGCACAGGAGGTTAAAGCAATTGGTAGAAGGGATAGGGGGGAATTGGGGAAACTTTGTTCAACCGGACGGTGGTGATGGCCTGGAATACCCAGCCTGATAGGATGGTAGAGCTTGAAACCCACATCACATTTAATAAAACCACTTGGATAGTGCCTTTAAGTGCCAGAACTTTCTGGGAGACAGACCAAAAGCTGAAAGTGGGATAAGACTGGATAGCTCTTTTTCAGCCTGTACAAATACAATGGGCTGAAGGGCATTCTTTGACGTGAATTTCCTGTTTCTGTTTTGCTGAGGCTAAAACATTTTGCTTGCCCTGTTATTATTCCCTCCATTAATTATCAATATGACATCCATGCACCACACCTTTAACTAATATTAACTGTCAGTGCTGCTCTTTGAGAAACTATTCCCACCTCCATGCCTTGTTTCTTCATCCCTTACAACTATCTGAGCATCCAGCAACACCAGCAAATTGCAGCATGTACCCTCACTCGATCTAAAACTCCTGAATATAGTAACATTATGGGTGGGATTTTCCAACCGCGCTCCGCCTGAAACCAGAAAACGCCTCCCGAGGTCAATGGATCTTTCCATGGTCCGCTCCGCGCCTGCTATGATTCCCATGGCAGGCAGAACAGGAAAATTCACCCATGTACCTGGCCACAGGTTACATACATACATATGAATGATCATGCGCAGAATGCTAATGTTTCACAGCAGAGCCTGCCCTCCAATTGTCTGCGAATTGCCATTGGACCAGGAAGCCACCCTGCCGAGATCGTGTCATAGATAGCATGTAACAAACACTCCATGTTCCCCAAAAATTCAAGTGCAGGTTTTTCCCTCTGGTCAAAATTAACTTTGGGACCTGGAACTTCAGGGCCTGCATGGATAACCCCAGACCTTTGAGAGCGATAGACCTGAACACCACATCAACATCATAGCTCATGAAATCAAGTGTATCAATATCAACAATACCATTCTAAATGAGACACATGCAAAAGAAGGCCAACTGAAGAAACAACTGAAAACAGATGGAGCTCTGGAGGAATAGAGAGAGAGTAGGAAAGAACTCAAACGGGGAGTTAGAAGGGCAAAAAGAGGTCACGAGATGTTCTTGGCAGGCAGGATTAAGGAGAATCCTAAGGCATTCTATTCATACGTTAGGAACAAAAGAGTTGTCAGGGAGAAAATCGGACCTCTCAGGGACAAAGGAGGGGAATTATGCTTAGAACCCAAGGGAATAGGGGAGATCCTAAATGAATACTTTGCATCGGGATTCACGAAGGAGAGGGGCGTGTTAACCGGGAGTGTCTCGGAGGGAGGTGTTGACCCGTTAGAGAAAACCTCCATTACAAGAGAGGAAGTGTTAGGTTTTTTAGGGAACATTAAAACTGACAAAGCCCCAGGGCCTGATGGCATCTATCTTCGACTGCTCAGGGAGACAAGAGATGAAATTGCTGGGCCTCTGACGGAAATCTTTGTCGCTTCTTTGGACACGGGTGAGGTCCCTGAGGATTGGAGGATAGCGAATGTGGTCCCGTTGTTTAAGAAGGGTAGCAGGGATAACCCAGGAAATTATAGGCCGGTAAGCTTGACATCCGTGGTAGGGAAGTTGTTGGAGAGGATTCTTAGAGTCAGGATGTATGTGCATTTAGAACGGAACAATCTCATTAGTGACAGACAGCATGGTTTTGTAAGAGGGAGGTCGTGCCTTACAAATTTGGTGGAGTTTTTTGAGGAAGTGACAAAAACGGTTGATGAAGGAAGGGTCGTGGATGTCGTCTATATGGATTTCAGTAAGGCATTTGACAAAGTCCCACATGGCAGGTTGGTTAAGAAGGTTAAGGCTCATGGGATACAAGGAGAAGTGGCTAGATGGGTGGAGAACTGGCTTGGCCATAGGAGACAGAGGGTAGTGGTCGAAGGGTATTTTTCCGGCTGGAGGTCTGTGACCAGTGGTGTTCCGCAGGGCTCTGTACTGGGACCTCTGCTATTTGTGATATATATAAATGATTTGGAAGAAGGTGTAACTGGTGTAATCAGCAAGTTTGCGGATGACACGAAGATGGCTGGACTTGCGGATAGCGAAGAGCATTGTCGGGCAATACAGCAGGATATAGATAGGCTGGAAAATTGGGCGGAGAGGTGGCAGATGGAGTTTAATCCGGATAAATGCGAAGTGATGCATTTTGGAAGAAATAATGTAGGGAGGAGTTATACAATAAATGGCAGAGTCATCAGGAGTATAGAAACACAGAGGGACCTAGGTGTGCAAGTCCACAAATCCTTGAAGGTGGCAACACAGGTGGAGAAGGTGGTGAAGAAGGCATATGGTATGCTTGCCTTTATAGGACGGGGTATAGAGTATAAAAGCTGGAGTCTGATGATGCAGCTGTATAGAACGCTGGTTAGGCCACATTTGGAGTACTGCGTCCAGTTCTGGTCGCCGCACTACCAGAAGGACGTGGAGGCGTTAGAGAGAGTGCAGAGAAGGTTTACCAGGATGTTGCCTGGTATGGAGGGTCTTAGCTATGAGGAGAGATTGGATAAACTGGGGTTGTTCTCCCTGGAAAGACGGAGAATGAGGGGAGATCTAATAGAGGTGTACAAGATTATGAAGGGTATAGATAGGGTGAACAGTGGGAAGCTTTTTCCCAGGTCGGAGGTGACGATCACGAGGGGTCACGGGCTCAAGGTGAGAGGGGCGAAGTATAACTCAGATATCAGAGGGATGTTTTTTACACAGAGGGTGGTGGGGGCCTGGAATGCGCTGCCAAGTAGGGTGGTGGAGGCAGGCACGCTGACATCGTTTAAGACTTACCTGGATAGTCACATGAGCAGCCTGGGAATGGAGGGATACAAACGATTGGTCCAGTTGGACCAAGGAGCGGCACAGGCTTGGAGGGCCGAAGGGCCTGTTTCCTGTGCTGTACTGTTCTTTGTTCTTTGTTTGATGCATTTCATGCTGGAAGGGTTTTCCTGAAATGGACCTATGCATCCACTGCTTCACCATCAAAATGAGCTTGTCTGGTGCCTCAGCAACTCCCTCGTGGGGGAGGCAATGGCCTAATGGTATTATCGCTAGACTATTAATCCAGAAACTTAGCTAATGTTCTAGGGGCCCAGGTTCAAATCCCGCCATAGCAGATGGTGGAATTTGAATTCAATACGAAGTATCTGGAAATAAGAATATACTGATGACCATGAAACCATTGTCAATTGTCAGAAAAATCCATTTGGTTCACTAATGTTTTTAAGGGAAGGAAGTCTGCCATCTTTACCCGGTCTGGCCTACATATGACACCAGACCCACAGCAATGTGGTTGACTCTCAACTGCCCTCAGGCAACTAAGGATGGGCGATGCCCATGTCGCATGAACAAATAAAAAAAATTCCAGCAGCTGGAGTATCGCTTCTCGGCCTTTTGGCTAAGATCAAGTGTAGTCTGCTGATGCTGCACTTGGTAGTGGTCATTGGGTCACATTATAAGCTTCATATGTTTCATATGAAGCAATTTTTAAAAGTGGTATCTCGGCCTTTTGGCAAATGAGATCAAGCCTTGGAGGAGGAATTCTCCGCCTCCTCCAATCAGCTTGGCTCATGTAGATCAGGCCCAAGACAGGGTAGAGGATTGCATGCCCTGTCTTGTCAGCCTGGATCGGAAATGTCTCAACTTGTTGAGACTCTGAATTGGACTTGATTTGATTGAATTGGAAAAGTATAAAAAACAAAAAAAATATTGTGCAAAAATGTGAAGTTGTTCACTTTGGCAGGAAAAATAAAAAAGCAGAGTATTATTTAAGTGGAGAGTGACTGCAGAATTCCCATGCCTGAGGGTGCAGAGGGATCTTGGTGTATTAGTGCATGAGTCACAAAAGATACAGCACGCAATCAAGAATGTTATCCTTTATTAGAAGAGGAATTAAACATAAGTAAAGATGTTATTCTTCAGTTATATAGGGTATTGTTGAGATTACATCTTGAATACTATGTTCAGTGTTGGTCTCCATTAATGGAAGGATGTAAATATTTTGGAAATGGTTCGAAGGTGGTTTGCTAGATTGAAACCTGGAATGAGTGGGTTGTCTTATGAGGACAGGTTGGACAGGCTGGGCTTGTTTCCACTAGATTTTAGAAGAGCAGGGGGTCTCTTGATTGAAGTATGTAAGATCTTGAATTGTCTTGACAAGGTGGATGAGGAAAGAGCATTTCCTCTTGAGGGTGTATCCACAGGTATGGGGCTCCGTTTTAAAAATTGAGTCACTCTTTTGCGACAGAGATAGGAGAAAGTGTTTCTCTCAGGGATGTGCAACTTTGGAATTCTCTGCCTCAGAAGGCATTCGAAGTGGGGTCATTGAATATTTTTACATAGATAGGTTCTTGTTAGGCAAGGGAATCAAAGATTATCAAGAGTAGATGGGAATGTGGAATTCGAAACACAAACAAATCAATCAGGGTCTTATTGAATGGCAGAGCAGGCTTAAGGGGCCAAATAACTTACTTCTGCTCCCGTTTCATATGTTCAAATGTAATCCTTAATTTCTCCTGTTAGCCGTAATTTGATCACTATTCCTGCTGTTTTATTAGTTAAAATAATGCAAATTTGTTGCAAATCATGCATTAACTCTTTAAATGCCAGCCATTGTCTGACTACCATCATACCTTTAATGTGGTTCCTTAATCTATCTCAGCCAGTTTGTCCCTCATAATTTTAGTTTCCATTGTTTAGATGAAAGGCCCTAGTTTTGGTTTAAAACAAATCATTTTCAAACATATTATGGTCACTCTTCCCTAAAAGCTCCTTTACAATGAGATTATTAATTATCCCTTTCTCATTGCGCAATGTTGAATCTAAAATGACTCATTATCCATTTGGTTCCTAAACATACTGCACCAGACATCCCTATACATTCCAGGAATTTGTCATCCTCAACATTAGTTCCAAGGTTTATCCAGTCTATATGCCACTCATGATTACTATGTTACCCTTGTTACATTCCTGATTCCAATTCTCTTCCTGTGCCTAAGACAAACTTTCGTCCATTTCTATGGCTAATAATTCCTGGACCAGGTCGTTAGTTTGTTATCAGAGACTTATAGCTGAGGGGCTGACCAGGAGTCTATCCTACTCTTACCTATTGGCATGTTTGGAAGGATTTGCAGATAGGCACATTCAACCTGTCTGACCGCGTTATGATCGCACTTTCCTTGGTCATCAAGTCCTGGGGTGGGACTGAAACCCGGAGCTTCTGGCTCAGAGGAGGGACACTGCCCACTGTGCCACAATGCCATCCTTGTTACATGTTCCTCTAATTTCCTGATTATTATAGTGCCCTACATTACCACTACTATTTGTTGGTGGACAGTAAACAACTCCTACCAAAGATTTCTGTCCCTTACTGTTTCTTAGCCTAAACCTAAATTGATTCTATATCTTAATCTTCCAATCTAAGATCCTCTCTCATTAATATACTGAGCTCATCCTTGATTAACTGTGCAACCCCACCTTTTATTCCTTTTTGCCTATCCTTCCTAAATACCAAATAGCCTTAAAATTTGATTTTCCAACCCTGGTCACCCTGCAGCCACACATCCAAAATGACAATTAGATTATCTCTGTTCACTTCTATTTATATCTTCAATTCATCTACCTTGTTGCAAATGTTGCACATATTCTGGTAGAGTGACTTTTCTGACTTTTCTCAATCTCTAACCTTAACTGCTCATGTACTCTTGTGTTCATTCTGTCTCTTCCCGACACACTTTGATAACCATTTCCCTTATTTTTGTCCTGCTCTCTTACCTTCTCCTATCTTTTTCATTTATCACATCTTCCAACACCCCCAAAATTTAGTTGAAAGACCTCTCTAATGTCCTAGACATACAACTCTCCAGAACACTGGTCCCAGCACAGTAGAGGTGGAGACTCTTCCAACAATACAGCTTCTACTTTTCGCAATATTGTTGCAATGTTCCAGGAAACAAATATATTTCTTCCACACCAATCTTACACTTCTAATCTTACTTACCCAAGCAAACTTGTTTGTAGCTCAAATAATAATCTAAAGATTATTATCTTTGAAATTCTGCTTTTTAATTGAGCCATTAGCTGCACATACTCTCTAAACACAACGTCCTTCTTAGTCTAACTATGTTGCTGGTAGCAATATAGACCATGATCATTGGATCCTCCCCCTCCCACTGCACATACCTCAACAACCCAGAGCAAATATCCTTAACCATGGCAATGAGCAACAACATAGCCACCTGGACTCAAACTCTCAACTCCAGAGAAGAGTATCTACACCCCTACCCAACACCCCCGCCCCGACCTGACTATACTTTTTCCTGTCACTACAATCCTCTTTGCTCTCCCCATTTGAACAGCTTCACCATGGTGCCATAGTCACACTGTTCATCCACCTGCAGTCTTTCATCTCAGCCACACAGGTAGCAAGCACGTCGGTACCTGTTGGACAAAGTCAAGAGTTGAGGCTCCTAAATGTCTACTTTTGTTTTCCTCTTCACTGCCTGACTTGCAGTCACACCCTCCTGTCCTTGACAATTGACAAACATTAAAGTTCTGCCTAAAACAATGGAAGTAACTGCCTCCTCAAACAAGGCATCCTTCAATGTCCGTAACTCAGCCTCCAGTACAGTAACTCAGAGCTGAGGTTGCCTGAGGGGCAGACATTTGCAGTAGATATGGTTGTTTGGGATTGCGGTGTGTTCTACAGAGACCCATATGCTACAGTTACAACACAGCACCAGGTCGTGAGGCTCTGTGCTCAACATCATTTCTGGGCCCCCCATTACCCCAGGATCTGATGTCCGAAACCCACATTCTCTATTCCTCCAACCCCTCACAAACACTCTCACGTACCCCATCTCACACACACTCTCTTCCTCCCCACCCTCACACACACACTCTCTCTTACTCCACCCCTTACTAACACGCTTTCTACCCCCTCCCCTCACACACACTCTCTTCCTCCCCACCCCTCACACACTCTCTTCTCCCCCCGCCCACCACCAACAGTGACTCTCTCTCTCTCTGCCACCACCAAAGGTGTAGTTGGAAATTTCAAGGTGCAGGAGCTCTAAGAAAGTGTGTATATAATTTCTTAATATTCTATTAAATTTGCCAAAATGTTGCTCCTGTCCACGCCAGCAGGATCCCACGGTCCCGCTAATGGCAAAACCCCGTCGCAGGATTTCCAGCGGCGAGAGGTGTGTTCAATAGGAAACCCCGTTGATAACAGCAGGACCATAAGATCCCACCGCCAAACATGCAGCGGAGTTGGGGAAAAATCCTGCCCATTGTTTTCCTATATATTAATTATTTGATTCCCAAAACATCACTAAAACTATGCTTCTTAAGTGAAAGATTAGGGCCAGTTGGCATTTTATTTTGAACCATGAATCATTGAAGCATTAGTCTTTCATATAGCTAGAAATTCATTATGCTAAAGTTTTATTATGTGATTCAAGCCTATTAAAACAGCTTTACTTACAAGATGTGTAGGTTAGGTGGATTGGCCATGCTAAATTGCCCTTTAGTGTCCAAAGATGTGTACGTTAGGTGGATTAGCAGGAGTTAAAGGGAAAGGGTCTGGATAAGATGCTCTGTCAGAGAGTTGGTGCAGACTTGATGGGCTGAATGACCTCCTTTTGCATTGTAGGGATTCAATGATTCTATATCGAAAATAACTGAGTAAATAAGTAATAGACAAGTCATAATGGCAGAGCAAGCTCATGGGGCTGAATGACCTGCTCTTGTTCGTATGTTGCTGTATCAATATTAACGAATGGGTTTGGCATATGTGTGAAAACCTTCATGCATCAAACCCTTTCTTCAGTCAATTCAAACTAGTCCAGATTTCAAACTATTAGTCAGCTAAATTAACGGCTCATTTGTACCTCTCCGATTTTCTCCTGCATTCGAGATTAACTGTCATCAGGTCCAGCAACCATTGTATCATCTTCAATAGTGAAAATGAATACAAAACACATATATTTACATTTCGGCCATATCCTATTCCTCAATCCTCACCATTATGCTTAGTCTTTCAAAGGATGTACATGGCTTTTCTGGTCAAGCTTTACCATGATAATGCAACCTGATCAGTTGTTTTTTTCCAATGCATTTTTGACATTCATCTGTGGCTTTAGTTAACTTCAGCTGTACCTGATACCTATACATGTAATCTTGCCAATATGTTTTACTTTGTGAAATATTTATTTTAAGGCTACTTTCTGACTATTTCTTTAAATAACTTTATTTTTCTTCTCTATAAACTTATTTCCATCAACCCAATCTCCATTTTAGAAACTTTTCTTTCAAACAGTTGAATGATTTCAAGGGTAGAAGGACAACATTACTTATTGCAGATAGCAATGGAACACCAGTATAATTAGGCTGTGGATATTGTGATAATTTGTCACTGAAACCCCTCATGAAATACTGGACATGTTTGTCTGGATTTAACTGAGCGGCCGATTCCACTGAACACACCGCCAATGGTGTGGGCTCAACTTCAATCGTCTCCACAAATATAATGCCAGGATCCATGACTCATTTTGAATGATTTGGGTCTGCTTTATCTGTACTATTTCCAAGATGTTATTTTTCATAAACTGATAGGTTTTCATCTTGTACAATTGGAACAGAATACCACAAACAGTAAGGGTGAGAATGAGCAAGAACCATTTGTACCGGGATCCCATGGTCTGGAGCTGAGCTGTTTCTTCAAAGGCTCCTGTGAAACATAAAGATGGAGAGTCTTTGTTTAGTAATGGAACACCATATTATTAACACTTGTACTGAAATCATCCAGGATTTGCATAAAATGCATTTAACTATCATGTCATTAACACCTGCACAAATGCAGTCAAAAGATATTCCTGCTATGAGTGAATAAGGCAGAGAAACCAGGAAATTATGGAGCTGTTCATCTAAAATCTGATTTACAGACCCATGTGGGATGACAACACGAGTCACTTCCATCCACTTTCAACATATGACCATTTTGTTTGCATTTGTCTTCTGCCAATTGTAGAGGTGCTAGGTTCCAATGACTCGCGAGCAAGGACTTACAATAATAGTTTATTCAGTAGTCTGAGCAGCTCTTACATGTTTCAACTTTGCCCACGCTCCGGGGAGATCTCCCATAAAATGACGTTTTAAGTAGCCACATCCTCACATGACTACTCGGTCTACATCTTCCCTGTTTAGGTTGGGACAATCAATGGTACTGAGATGTAACAGTAACTGTGTGCTAACCTTTTTACAGCATACAGATTGAAGAGGTTAAAAATACACAACTAGTTACATAGGGTGAATCACAGGTTAAGCTGTTGCAACTGGCGCTTTGCCCATTGCATCTCCTTTCACCACCATCACCACCACCTCCCCCCTCCATAGAATCTCTACAGAATCCCTACAATGCATCTGGGGCCCATCGGGTCTGCACTGACTGTCCGAAACAGCATCCCACGCAGACCCACTACCCCACCCCCCAACCCCTCCCACCACCTCACCCCCACCCCACCCCACCCCACCCCACCCCACTGTGCTGCCACCTCCTTGTGTAAGAAAGACAAAGCCAGTTGTACACTAGTTCATTACATTGACCTGGAACCTTGTGTTGTGTTTGATCATACACCCTGAGTTTATGATTGTGCCAGTTGGCTGCGTCAGAGGTGTTTTCAGGCTGGTGTTCTCAATGGGACTGTGTGCCAGTGGGTGTAGGGTTTGTTGCATGGGCCTCTGGAGAAGTCTCCATTTCCACTGGTGTATCGGACCTGCATTGTAAGCTGGATGGCTGGGGCACTGTGGCATTTACAGGTTCTGGTTCCAATACCTGTAGTAGGTGACAGCAGTTTTGTAGATAGTGAGCACTATCTGGGGCTACAGGTGCCCACCCTACTTTATGTGCCCCTTACCACAGGAAACACGCCCAGCAGCAGGTAAAATTCAACACGATGGGTGTCAAATCCTGAAGAAAATCCTGGCACTTATTGATGCTATTTTTTTTTCGAATATAATTTTCTTGGTATGTTAACTTCTGTGAGTTCCAGTCCTTGATTCATAGGGCTGGATTTTCCAGTCCCTCATAACACAGCGGGATCTTCCAGTCCTGCCGCAGCAAATGGCGATTTCAATCGGCCTCGAACCGGGGATGGGGATGGAGAGGGGTGCTGAAAAATTCCAGCCATAGAATCATGGGATGGTTACAGCACACAGCAAAGCCATTTGGCCAGTGGTGACTGTGCAAGCTTTTGGTAAAATCTATCCACCTATACTGCTACCTCTCTTTTTCTCCATAAGGTAAGAAACTTAGCTGTCCAGATAATTACAACATTTCATTTGAAAGCCATTTTGAATCAGTCTCCACCACACGCTCAGACAGTGCATTCCAGATTCTAATTACTCGCTGCATATAAAAGGTTTTCCTCATGTCCCTTTTGGATTATTTTTCCAACCACCTAAATCAGTGTCCTCTGAATCATAGAATTCTATAGTGTAGAAGGAGGCCAGTCGGCCCATCAAGTCTGCACCAACTCTCTGACAGAGTATTTTACCCAAGCCCTATCTCTGTAACCCCATGTATTCACCCCGTTAATATCCCTACACATCTTGGGACACTAAGGGGCAATTTAGCATGACCGATCAACCTAATCTGCATATCTTCTGACTGAGGGAGGAAACTGGAGCACCCGGAAGAAACCCACGCAGACATGGAGAGAATGTGCAAACTCCACACAGTCACCCAAGGCCGGAATTGAACCCGGGTCCCTGGTGCTGAAAGGGGTGCTTTTGGCCCCTTGCTGGAAACATGTTCAAATTCCAAATTGGCTGGACTGCTGTGTTAGGGATTTGGATATATTTCCCACCTTGGTGCCCTGATACCCATGCTGGCTTCTTGAATCTTAATCTGTGGGGTTGGAGTTTGCTAATTTTCTCTACTTTCCTCCCCTGAAGTCATTGACTGCAGCTATGATTGGGTTCCATGGGCATAGGTTGCCCTGCAGCACTTTGCCCAGGCAGTCTCTTTACCCAAGGGACTAATTGGTAGATGCTTTCAGGTTGATCAACCATGGACTGCATCACGGCCTGCTCGATCCTGACCTTCTCCAGTGTCCATGTATCAGCATACCCAGTCGGTATCAGTGGATCACCTCCTGCAGGTTGAGATCTGGCTGATTTGATTTCCTTCTCTAGCCATAAGATCATAAGATATAGGACCAGAAGTAGGCCATTCAGCCCATCGAGTCTGCTTTACCATTCAATGAGATCATGACTGGTCCAAAACGATAATCCTCAACTCCACTTCCCTGTTTTATCCCCATAATCCCTGATTTCCTTACTGATTAAAAATCCACCCATCTCAGCCTTGAACAAACTTAACAACCCAGCCTCCACAGCCCCCTGCGGTAAATAATTCCACAGATTGACCACCCTCTGAGAAAGGAAATTCCTCCTCATCTCTGTCTTAAATGGGCAACCCCTTACTCTGAGATTATGCGCTCTGGCCCTAAACTCTCCCATAAGGGGAAACAACCTCAGCATCAAGCAGAGAACATTAAGCGAGTTATACTGCGACCCTGGCTGAGAATGGACATGGAATCAAATCTGGCACCTTCTGATCTGTATCAGTCCAATATTTCTCTTATGAAGTGAGCTGCTAGGTGTGCCAGGGTTGGACATTTGAGCAAACAGAATGGCTATCTTGCAAAGATGCTCCCTTCCCACTCTCAGCACTGAGCCCCATGATGATATCTGAAAGCTGACGGTTGATGAGAGAAGGACCTTGCTTCCTTCTATTTCCTGGGGCTTGATGTGCTTTTAGATTTCAGTGTGTTGCACAATGATAACAATAAATTGCTTCAAGTTGTTAAATCTGATGTGTTGAAACCCAAACAATGACAAAGGAATTACCTTTAATCCACCACATTAACTTCCCCATGAGCAATATTAACTTCCCCATGAGCAATGTTAACTTCCCCATGAGCCACTTAGTTCTTTCTTTGGAATACTTCCTAAGGAGATGTGGGAAGCAAAAGCTGGGTGCTGCTTTCTATTCATGCACATTTCTCATCGCCATTGCCCGCTGGTCGGATCTTCGGGTTTTGATTTGATTTATTATTGTCATAATGAAATGTGAAATGTATTGTTTCTTGCGCACTATACAAACAAAGCATACCGTTCATAGAGAAGGAAAGAAGAGAGTGCAAAATGTACTATTACAGTTATAACTAGGGTGTGGAGAAAGATTAACTTAATGCAAGGTAGGTCCATTCAAATGTCTGATAGCAGCAGGGAAGAAGCTGTTCTTGAGTCAGTTGGTACGTGACCTCAGACTTTTGTATTGCTTTCCCGACGGAAGAAGGTGGAAGAGAGAATGTCCAGGGTGCGTGGGGTCCTTAATTATGCTGGCTGCTTTGCCGAGGCAGCAGGAAGTGTAGACAGAATCAATGGATGGGAGGCTGGTTTGCGTGATGGATTGGGCTACATTCACAACTCTCTGTAAGTTTCTTGCGGTCTTGGGCAGAGCAGGAGCCATACCAAGCTGTGATACAACCAGAAAGAATACTTTCTATGGTGCATTTATAAACGTTGGAGTTGTAGCTGACATGCCAAATTTTCTTAGTCTTCTGAGAAAGTAGAGGCATTGGTGGGCTTTCTTAACTATAGTGTCTTTCCACCA
The DNA here is from genome assembly GCF_964213995.1 of Mustelus asterias. NCBI lineage: Eukaryota > Metazoa > Chordata > Chondrichthyes > Carcharhiniformes > Triakidae > Mustelus > Mustelus asterias. The sequence goes on along the minus strand of NC_135803.1, from coordinate 72,493,657 downwards.
GTGGCTACAGCATTTTGTGGCTCACCTGTCCCACCACCAGGGAACGGGCTGCAAGGGGGTCATTTTTGGCAGGACCAGGAGATCCTGCTGGTGGGATGGGCCAGAAAACCTTGCCCCAGATCTACAATTTCAAATTTTGCAAAGGCTGCCAAATTGGGAGGTGGGGGCGGGGGGGGGGGGGGGGGGGGGGGGGGGGGGTGGGGGGGGTTGGGGGGGGGGGGTAAATGTAGTTAACACAAAGGAAAAATACGAGAACATTTGAATGAACTTTCAGAATGGAAGTTTAGTTAGCAAAATTAATTTCCCCAAAGACTGCTGTCCATCTATAAGGCAAAAGTCAGGAGTATCTCACAAAACGTGTCTGTACGAATGCCGATATGTGGAGGAATCTCCTCCCTCAGAGGGCCGCAAGCCCCCGGAACACCCCGCCATAGAGTCCCCATGCACATTCAGGCTGAGATAGACAGACCCCCAATGAGCAAGGAAATCAAGGGCCATGGGGAAAGGACAGGAAAGCGGATGCGAGGAATGCCGGACCAGCCACGATCCTACCGAATGGCAGGGCAGGCTCAAGGGGTTGAGTGGCCCACTCCTGCTCCCACTTCCTATAATCCCATGGAGGGATTTGTAGATAAAGGCGAGGGTTTTAAATTCGAACCACTGGGAAATAGGAGGTCATGTCGTTTAGTAACGAATGGGCGAAATAGATGAACAGAGCTTAGTGTGGGACAGGATGCTGGCAATGGAAGTTGGGTGATTGGGATTTTATGATCGATGGCAGCTGGGAATCGAGCAAGGAGAGGATCAGAACAATCAAATCTACAGATGATGGCCATCAGGATGAGGGCAGCATTCGGTACCCCTCTTCCTCCTTTATCTAGAGATTGATACATGGTTCCCTCCAGACACAATCCAGATGAACTTGAAGATGTTTTGGGTGACTGCTGCTGCACAGGACGGAGGTATGGGTCAGATCTACACCATGTACACCCGAGTGTACCTCACACCTGATGATCAGGCTTTTTCCTGTGGGGAGGAAGCATTGTCCCCACATGCCCAGTTTCTGCTTTACCTTGGCAATATGCTCCTCCCAGTTTTTGGTGCACACCCCAGCCACTCTGATCTGTATCCCAACACCTTCAGTTGATCTGATCTGATGGCGAAGGGGACAAAGGATCCATCAGCCCAGTTCCCAAAGAACACAAGACCATAAGTAGGAACAGGAGCAGGTCACCTGACCCTTGATCCACCCCACCATTCAACAGGACCGTAGCTGATTCAAACCTCCCCATGTCCACTCCCCAGCCCCCACCCCCACAACTCCCCCACCGATCAAAAATCTCTCAACCCCAAGTACACACAAGGACGCTGCCCCCAAAGCTTCCTGCAGCAAGGAGCCACAAAGACCACAACCTCCTGAGAGAAGAAATTCCGCCCCATCCCAGTCCCAAAGTGGAGCTCCTCCGCCCCGAGACTATACCCTCTGGTCCCAGACCACCCCCCACCCTTCAGCACACCCATCCTGCCAAGTCCCGCAAGAATCCCATAAAACCACCCCTCCAAACTCCAACGAGTAGAGTCCCAACCTGTCCAATCTTTTCTCAAGACAATCCCTCCATACCAGGGACCATCCGAGTGATCCTTCTCTGACCTGCCCCTAAAGTAATCATATCTTTCCTTAAATAAGGGGACCAAAACTGCTCACAGTACTCCAGATGTGGTCTCACCAATACCTTGTACAATTGCACAAGACTCCCCTACTCTTATACTCCAACCCCAACATGGCCTCCCTCTTGCCACAATTTACCTTTGCTCCCGCGGCCAGTTCAAACTGGTCGCAGATGTTCAGGAGCCTGCACACCAGCAACAGATCTGAGCAGAAGACAGCAATGTCATCCATTTATAGGGAGGCTTTGACCAGCCTGCCTCTGCTACCTGGGGTTGTCACATCTCTTATGCCTGGATCCTTCCTGATGGACTCAGCAAAAGATTCTATGCAACACACAATCAGGGCAGAGGAAAGAGGGCAGCCCAGCCTGACTCCAGATTTGATCTGAAAGCTTTACGATTCTTCCCACTGACTGAAACTGCACTACTGGTTTATGTAGAGCAGTCAGATCCAATTGTGGATTCCCTCCCCAAGCTCCATTCTGGAGAGCACATCCATCAAATTCTATCAAATGGCTTCTCCTGGGGCAGGCTGATAAGGCACATATCCACCCTCCTGTCCTGCATGTAGGCAATTATATCCTTGAGTAGTATGAGGTTATCAGAGATCTTCTTGCTGGGAACAGCATAGGTTTGGTCAGGGTGGATCACACACTCCAGAGTATTGATCCACCAGAAGGAACTCTTCAGTTGCAGGCAATAAAATAAAACAAGACTTACTCCAACTTATAAATCAAAAAAAAAGGTTTATAAAGAAACTTCATTACTCCACACTTGAGGCATCACCCTGGGCCATTCCAAGCTCCCACAAACCCCAGCAGCTTCTTATTTATACTGAGTCAGCTGGTCAGCTGACCACCACATCATTTTGTCATTGGTTACATAGTTTATTGGGTCAGCTGACCCTTACAGCAAGTTACCATTGGTCACACTACAACAGATCCAATGTTATCATTGGTTACATTCTAACACAGAGCAGATTTGACCCAAAGACCTTGGCTAGAATTTTATAGTCCGCATTCAAAGTGAAATGGGGGGTCGCCAATTTCTAATTTCTTCCCTTCCCCCCTTCTGCTTGTAGATGAGGGTAATGTTGCCTTTCTTCATGGATTCTGACATGCTGCCTTCCAGAAGCATACTCTTGTACACTTCTGGCAGGTCTAGGCTGATCTAGTCCTAAGCCGTCACTTCCGGGAGGTTTACTCATCTCAAAGAACTTGACGGCCTTTGTCAACTCATCCAGAGATAATGGTTTGTCTAGGCTCTCCCGCTCACTATCTGTGAAGACCTCAGTGATAGAAGGCAGGAAGGACAGGGAGGCCATGCTGTCTGTTGGCTTCAGTTCATACAGTCTGGTATAGAAGGATTTGCTGATCCTCAGAAAGTCAGACTGCGATGACTTTACCAAGCCATCTTCTTCCTTCAGGCTGCTGATCACAGAGCTCTCTTTATGCACCTTTTGGAAGAAGGAATGTGAGCACATTTCTTCCTGCTCCACGGAGCAGACTCTGGATCAGAAGATGACCTTGGAGGACTCCAAGGCAAAGAGCGAGGCTTGCTGGCTCTTCACCTCCTGGAGATCCTCCTTGACATCGTTCCCCATTGACTGCAGCAGGACCCCGGCTCTCTCTCTTCCCTTCTAAACACCTTTAAGGATGAAAAACCTCTTGATGTTCTCCTTTATTGCTTCCCACCAGATTGATGGAGACTCAAGGAGGGGTTTCACAGTTCTCCAATCTTTTCAGTTCCTCGAGGTTCTCTGGGGTCAACATAGAAGAATCATAGAAACCCTACAGTGCAGAAGGAGGCCATTCGGCCCATCGAGTCTGCACCGACCACAATCCCACCCAGGCCCCACCCCCACATATTTACCCGCTAATCCCTCTAACCTATGCATCCCAGGACTCTAAGGGGCAATTTTTAACCTGGCCAATCAACCTAACCCGCACATCTTTGGACTGTGGGAGGAAACCAGAGCACCCGGAGGAAACCCACGCAGACACGAGGAGAATGTGCAAACTCCACACAGTGACCCGAGCCGGGAATCGAACCAGGGACCCTGGAGCTGTGAAGCAGCAGTGCTAACCACTGTGCTACCGTGCCACCACAGTTTTACATTCAGCTTCCATGTCCCCCTGCTAAACCTCTGGTCTTTCTGTAGGTGACAGTCAGCCAGTAGGAGGCAGCGGTCAGACAAGAACACTGGCTTGACATTGGAACTTATATAGCTGGCCTCAACCCTAGAGAAAATTGCAAATGAGACTAAAAATGGGTTAGAGGAGGTGAGCACGGCCGTCTCTGAAATATCAGCAGAGGTCGTAGCTATTCGGACTGTGGTGTTACAGAACCGATTAGCACTCGATTATGTGCTAGCCTCCCAAGGAGGAACATGTGCCATAGTTGGCTCCGAATGCTGTACGTATATTCCTGATGCTTCGGAGAATATAACTCACTTGGCAGACCATATTAAACACGTGGCGAAAACAATACAGGGTGAGGGGAACCAATATCACAATTATAACCCCCCGGGCTGGCTGGGGCAATGGTTCGGGTCGTGGGGTTCATACCTGATGCATAGATTGATAGTATTAATTGTAATTGTAATTACTTGCTGTGTTTGTATGGCATTATTGAACGCCTGTTGCAAAACAGTAACAGCGCAAATTATGCGTACAGGCAGAGAGAGCAGAGCTCCCGACTAAGGAGCTAGGCCCATTCCCCAATAACATGTGGTTCTGAGTTGGTCATAGGTGCCATGTTTGGACCTGGCACCTGACCAAAAGGGGGGAAAATGAAGACGGAATGGGTTAATGAACTTTGTAACGCTTAAGCATTTAGACTCACCTCTGTAATACTTAAGAGATTCGTGAGGGGTACTGTAGAATTCATTGTTTTTGTTAGAATTCATTGTTTTCGTGCATCCAGACCAGATAAGAGGAACAAATAACCCTGCTGTCTCCACTTATCGTATTCAGGAATGCAGCTAACCCAGCTCAAATAAGCTAAGCAAGACTCCATTTTTTTGTACCTTTGTTTAACACGATGGAGTTGACATGTATGCCTTCGGTGATCGTATAACCATAGATTCATATATATATTCATCATATGTTATTCATCTTATACTGATATAAAGTATTATACACACTTGTATGTATATCAGTTAACTTGTTGTGCAAAACCTGTGATGTTGTTTCAAGGCTATAAATGACGAACGATTGTGGCCTTGGAGATCGAACAAACTACACAGAACAAGAATCTCACCATGAACAATGACAGACATCTGAGAAAATTGTAATGTAATAGGGGCGGGAACCGGGATGTATAAAACTCTGTTCTTACTTGTGTTCGAAGAGAAGGCTGGGGGTCCACTGTTAGGAACCTCACTTCTCTCACAATTGTGAAAATAAACCTGCACTTCGATCCACTAATAGTGTCAGAGGTTTTTTTTACCTACAACACGCTCAGGACGCAGACCAGCTGCGAAACTCTGCCAAGCAGACAAGACAAAGGAACGACACCATCTACATGCACACCAAGAACAAGAAACTTGAGAAACTTGGCATCACCACCAGCAGCAACCAAGCCTCCCCCGGTACCACAGTAGAAAACAGTACCACTGCAGGGAAGTCCATTGTCAACTTGTCCGACTACACACTTCAACCAGATGAAATCGAAGTTCTCAGCCGAGGGCTCAACTTTTGCCCCACTACCAAAATAGACCCCATCAATCTCGCAGCGGACACAGAGGAATTCATCAGGCGAATGAGGCTGCGGGAGTTCTTCCACAAACCCCAAGAGGCCAACAGCGAACACAATGAGACAGCTAATGAACCGGAACAGCCGACAGAGAGATCCGCAGTGCAACCGAAGAGGAAAGAGTCGAATTGGACTCCTCCGGAAGGCCGCTGCCCTCGACTTGACATGTATGCCCAAGCCATCAGGAGGTGCGTCAACACCAAATTCATCAGCCGCACTCACAAGACAGCACCGAACATCACCCAAGCACAACGCAACGCCATCCACGCTCTCAAGACCAACCGCAACATTGTCATCAAACCAGCAGACAAAGGAGGGGCCATCGTCATACCGAACAGAACGGATTACTGCAAAGAAGTGTACTGACAACTGAACAACGAGGAACACCACAGACAGTTACCCACAGATCCGACCAAAGAACACACCCGTCAACTCAACACTCTGATCAAAACCTTTGATCCGGACCTTCAGAGCACCCTCCGTGCTCTCATCCCACGTACTCCACGCGTTGGAGATCTCTACTGCCTCCCAAAAATACACAAGGCAAACACACCCGGCCGTCCCATCGTTTCAGGAAACGGAACCCTGTGCGAGAACCTCTCCGGCTATGTCGAGGGCATCTTGAAACCCATTGTACAAAGAACCCCCAGCTTTTGTCGCGACACTACGGACTTCCTACAGAAACTCAACACACATGGAGCAGTTGAACCAGGAGCACTCCTCGTCACAATGGATGTCTCGGCACTCTACACCAGCATCCCCCACGAGGATGGCGTTGCTGCAACGGCCTCAGTACTCAATGCCGTCAACTGCCAGTTTCCAGATGCAATTTTACATCTCATCCGCTTCATCCTGGACCACAATATCTTCACCTTCAACAACCAGTTCTTCATCCAGACACACGGAACAGCCATGGGGACAAAATTTGCACCTCAATATGCCAACATCTTCATGCACAGGTTCAAACAAGACTTCTTCACCGCACAGGACCTTCAACTGATGCTATACACTAGATACATCGATGACATTTTCTTCCTTTGGAGTCATGGTGAGCAATATATATGATGACATCAACAAGTTCCATCCCACCATCAGACTCACCATGGACTACTCTCCGGAATCGGTTGCATTCTTGGACACACGCATCTCCATTAAGGACGGTCACCTCAGCACCTCACTGTACTGCAAACCCACGGATAACCTTATGATGCTCCACTTCTCCAGCTTCCACCCTAAACACGTAAAAGGAGCCATCCCCTACGGACAAACCCTCCGAATACACAGGATCTGCTTGGATGAGGAGGATCGCAACAGACACCTCCAGACGCTAAAAGATGCCCTCAGAAGAACAGGATATGGCGCTCGCCTCATCGATCAACAGTTCCGACGCGCCACAGCGAAAAACCACACCGACCTCCTCAGAAGACAAACACGGGACACGGTGGACAGAGTACCCTTCATCGTCCAGTACTTCCCCGGAGCGGAGAAGCTACGGCATCTCCTCTGGAGCCTTCAACATGTCATTGATGAAGACGAACATCTCGCCAAGGCCATCCCCATACCCCCACTTCTTGCCTTCAAACAACCACGCAACCTCAAACAGACCATTGTCCGCAGCAAACTACCCAGCCTTCAGGAGAACAGTGACCACGACACCACACAACCCTGCCACAGCAACCTCTGCAAGACGTGCCGGATCATTGACACGGATGCCATCATCTCACGTGAGAACACCATCTACCAGGTACACGGTACCTACTCTTGCAACTCGGCCAACGTTGTCTACCTGATACGCTGCAAGAAAGGATGTCCCGAGGCATGGTACATTGGGGAAGCCATGCAGACGCTGCGACAACGGATGAATGAACACCGCTCGACAATCACCAGGCAAGACTGTTCTCTTCCTGTGGGGGAGCACTTCAGCAGTCACGGGCATTCAGCCTTGGATCTTCAGGTAAGCGTTCTCCAAGGCGGCCTTCACGACACACAACAGCGCAGAGTCGCTGAGCAGAAACTGATAGCCAAGTTCCGCACACATGAGGACGGCCTAAACCGGGATGTTGGATTTATGTCACATTATCAGTAACCCCCACAGCTTTCCCCCTGATCTTGCAGAATCTTACTACCTGTTCTGTCTGGAGACAATACACATCTCTTTAACCTGTGTTTAATGTTCCCTCCACCCACATTATCTGTACCTTTAAGACCTGGCTGGCTGTAGAGATTTGCATTCTAATTAGTATTCTGTAACTTGATTTCTGTGTCTCTGTGCACTGTTGGAGAACAGATTTTCACTCCATCTGACGAAGGGGCAGCGCTCCGAAAGCTTATGGTATTTGCTACCAAATAAACCTGTTGGACTTTAACCTGGTGTTGTGAGACTTCTTACTGTGCAAATAAAACAGTACAGCTGTTTCTGCAGAGCAGTTGGATCCAATTGTGGATTCTCTCCACAAGCGATGTTTAGGAGAGCACATTCATCATGCAGGTGTGTGTCAACACCTTCCATCACTTTTCTGATAGGTCAAAGGCTTTCTCCTGGTCCAAGCTGATGATGTGGAGATGCTGGCGTTGGACTGGGGTAAACACAGTAAGAGTTTTAACACCACCAGGTTAAAGTCCAACAGGTTTATTTGGTAGCAAATGCCATTAGCTTTCGGAGCACTGCTCCTTCATCAGATGGAGTGGAAATCTGCTCTGAAACAGGGATGAAGCAGGTATCCCCCACCATTTCTCCTCCCCTCAACCCTAAGGTCACTGAATTTGGTTGAACATATTCCAGATGTCAGTGGAAGTGAAATATAGAAAGCCGGTGACATGTGTGAGCGGATCCTTAGGGAATGGCAGGCAGGTAAACAGAACAATTTTAATTAGATGCAAGATCTGACATCATGGTTTCCGTCCAACGCCGGCATCTCCACATCATGACCATGGTTTCAAACAGGGATACTAAAAGCTGCTGAAAATTAGGAGAAAATAAATGTTTTTTCTCCATCTCTGCGTTTTTGTAACGAAAAGATCTGAGGTGAAGTAATCCAATCATTGCCTCCTCCCATTGCCTCCTCCTGCTCCCACACATTACAGCACTCTCACCCCCTTTATTTCTTCTTCCTCCCATCTTCGCCCCCCCTTTCCCCGTCCGGTTCTCTCTGCTCTCCCTCACTCCGTCCCTTCTTCTCCTCTCCCTCCTCCCCCATCCTTTCCTTCCTTCCTTCATCCTCCTCCATTCTTCCCTCTTCCAATTCTCTCCATCACCCCCCCCCCCCCCCCCCCCACCGTGACAGTAGGCGCCTGTCTGTAATTCTCCCATTCCGCTGCCGGTGGCGCTGTGAAGGGAGTCGCCAATGGGAAAGTGGGCGGAGGCCGGGGGTGAGGAGGGGCCAGCGGCCAGGGGAGGAAGTATTAGGCTGAGTGGCTGCTAAAATCTTCACAGGATTCAACAGCCGGAGTCTGTGGAGAATAAACCATAATCAGTGAACAGCAAGTGAGTAAAATGATGGGGGAACAGCAGCAGCAGCAGCAGCAGGAGGTGGGCAGGTGCTGTAAATGGTACATGGAAGTCTCATTCACAACATCCCCAGCTCTCTCACACACTCTGCAAAATAAACTCAGTCTCCTTTAAATACAAGGGGGGGCTCTCTGCACACCAGGACCTTGCCACTCAGGGGTCAGCTAGCCAGACTTTGCTGTTCTCCGCAATTGGTTTTGTTGTTGTTGTGCGAATGGGAGCTCACTTTTAGACAGCTATTGTCACAGTCTCAGGACCTCCCAAAAGGTCCTCTTGTGAAGTCAGCTGAGCCACATCCATGTCAGCTTCACATTGATAGTTATATTGCTGACCTGACTGGCCCTCAGTCATGTACCATGACATTTTCAAAAGTTCAGAGGTAAAACTAAAAATTGTAAATAGTGTGGGCAGCTGGTTTACTTGATGTATGTATGTTTTTGTGATGCTATGGTGAATGGTTTGCACTGCTGCCTCAGTGCCAGAGACCCCAGGTTCGATTCTAGCCTTGGGTGACTGTATGGAGTTGGCACATCCTCCCTGTGTCTGTGTGGGTTTCCTGCCACAGTCCAAAAATGTGTAGGTTAGGTGGATTAGCCATGGTAAATGCATGGGGTTATGGGGATATGACGTGGAGATGCCGGTGTTGGACTGGGGTAAACAACACCAGGTTAAAGTCCAACAGGTTTATTTGGTAGCAAATGCCTTTAGCCTTTGGAGCGCTGCTCCTTCGTCAGATGGAGTGGAAATCTGCTCTCAAACAGGGCATACAGAGACACAAAATCAAGTTACAGAATACTGATTAGAATGTGAATCTCTACAGCCAACCAGGTCGTAAAGATACAGACAATGTGAGTGGAGGGAGCATTAAGCACAGGTTAAAGAGATGTGTATTGTCTCCAGACAGGACAGCCAGTGAGATTCTGCAAGTCCAGGAGGCAAGCTGTGGGGGTTACTGATAGTGTGACATAAACCCATCAGTAACCCCCACAGCATGCCTCCTGGACTTGCAGAATCTCTCTGGCTGTCCTGTCTGGAGCCGATACACATCTCTTTAACCTGTGCTTAATGCTCCCTCCACTCACATTGTCTGTATCTTTAAGACCTGGTTGGCTGTAGAGATTCGCATTCTAATCAGTATTCTGTAACTTGATTTTGTGTCTCTGTATGCCCCGTTTGAGAGCAGATATCCATTCCATCTGACGAAGGAGCAGCGCTCCGAAAGCTAATGGCATTTGCTACCAAATAAACCTGTTGGACGTTAACATGGTGTTGTTAAAACTCTTACTGTGTTATGGGGATAGGCAGAAGGGAGTGCCTGGGTGGGATGTTTTTTCAGAGTCGGTACAGACTTGATGGGCTGAATGCCCTCTTTCTACACAGTAAGGATTCTATGGTTCTACTATTTGAGAGAATGGTGTCTCCTGACACTGTTCTGCCCTGTCTACGTGTGCAGCTGTTGTGTTTCTTTGCCAAAATGCTGGGCAACAGTTGAACATTGAAACCTGGCAGCAATACAATCAAACTCTCAAAACATAGGTCTTTGCCTAACCTACACAGCTTGTGATACCAGGGTGTAATTTAGCACGGTCAATTCACCTAACCCGCACATCTTTGGACTGTGGGAGGAAACCAGAACACCCGGAGAAAACCGACACAGGGAGAATATGCAAACTCCTTACAGACAGTCGCCCATGGCTGGAATTGAACCCGGGTCTCTGGAGCTGTGAGGCAGCAGTGCTAACCACTGTGTTGCTTTTCATATAACCCCTTAAAGTTGTTTCACTGCCTCTGATACAAAGCTCTCAGAATCTCATGGCTTACACACTGTCCCTCTGTTAGTCAGATGTGATTCATTCAAACATCTGAATTTGATATTTTAATTGTATTTTAAAGGTTTGTTTTGAGAATTGTGCTATCTGTAAAGTGCCAGGCCATGGAGAAGAATTGCTGTACTGCAATAACTGGTGGGTGTGCAGTCGACCCTGCATCTGACAAGTAAGTATGAGCTTGGGAAACACTTTGGAGATAATTTTGCCTTTGTGCAATATGATAGCAGCTGTTATGTGAAAAGGGGCTGCCAATTCACTCTCAATTATAACAGCATTTAATATCTCGAGTTGAATAGAGGTCTTTCAGATACTTCTGTTCTGAAGAAGAGTAATATTCAACTCAAAATGTTAACTGTTATTGTCTTGCTGCTTCCAGACCTGCTGAGCATTTCCAGACCTGCTGAGCATTTCCAGCCCTTGTTTTTATTTCAGATTTCCAGTATGTGCATTATTTTGCTTTTATTCTAAGTTTTATATTTACAATTGTTGTTATGCTGCACTAACTCCTTAAAATAAGGAAAGCAAGTGGCTCACAATCTCTAAGATTGGACTATATTTTATCGTTAACTTTTTATGTTCTTACCAACTCACCCATTCATGTGTACTTTGCACAAAAGCAGGTCCTTGGCTCATTGTCTGCTGATGCTTCAACCTAAGCTGTTCTCTTGCTAGTAGTGGTTTAACATTGCCTTCCATTCTAAGGCAGGTGCCAAGTCCTCCGTGGCCGGAACAGGAATCAAACCCTTGCTGTTGGCATAATTCCATCGAGCCATCTAGAGCCTTTTTTTGCAACACGCCCAATTTCAGTCGCTACACCTTTGATAGCAATGCCTTCAATTGGCTCTGAACTCTGGAATTCTCTCCCTAAACCTTTCGACTTTCTTCCTTGCTTTCCTCCTTTTAAGATACTGCTTAAAGTTCACCTCTTTGATTAAGCTCTTGGTCATCTGTCCTAATATTTGCATAGGTGGCTTGGTGTCATATTTTATTTAATAACACTTTAATTAAGATCCTTTGGATGTTTTATGATAAGTGTTGTATGAATTCTTGCTGTTGAGAAGCTGACCCATCTTCCTAGTCTCTCTAAAAGTTCCTTACTAGCCATCTCAATTTGAACAGTCGAAGCTAATTTTCTTTCTTTTAAAAAAAAAATTATTTTATGGAATAAGGATGTGGTTAGCAAAGCCAGCATTTATTGCCCATCTGTAATTACCCTTAATGAGTGACTTGCTAGGCCTTTAGGGAGGGCATTTGAGAGTTAACTAGATTGCTGTGGCTCTGGTATAGGCCACCCAGGTAAGGATGACAGATTTCCTTCCATGAAGGACATTAGTGACCCAGATAGGTTTTTAATGGCAATCGACAATGGTTTCATGGTCACCATTAGATTCTTAATTCCAAGAAATTAGAGCAGTTACCAAAGCGTTTGTGGATTTGAACAATTGCCAGCTCAGTGTAAGAGGATAGCCCAGTTATGCACATAATTGAATAAATCATACACTTAAGTCTATTTGAGTTGCTTGCTTTAGCTCCTCATTAAAGCATTCTGTTGAGAGATGAAACTGAACTGACCAGTAGTTCTCATTGAGGCAGACAAGGGACATGAATATAAACTGCAACCACTTCTAACTCCTTATGCACTGTATTTGAATTAAAACAGTGAATACCAAGGTAAACTAGAAAATATACTCCAGGCTTGACCGCATCTGTGAAAGGTTTTGCTAAGGTCCTTCATTGGAATTCGATCTTATAGGAATATCAGACTTGAGAGCAGGAGTAGGCCATTTGGCCCTTCGAGCTTGCACCAGTAAGATCATAGCTGACCTAGTTGTGGTCTAAACTCCATTTTCTTGTTTGCTCCTCAATCCTTGATTCCCTTGTCAATCAAAAATGATCTAACTCCGTCTTGGATAAGTTCAATGAGTCAACTTCCACGGAAGTGGGGAAGAAACTCATCCACATCCCCATCTTAAAAGGGAGATCTCTTATTCTTAAATTGTGTTGGCTAGATCCCGTCTCCCCCACAAGATGAAACATCTTCCATCATGGTAAACCACCTATCAATTACTCTCAGGATCTTGTATGTTTTCCCATTTTAATGCCCACTTGGGCTAATTAGTTCAGTTGGCTCGATGGATGGTGTGTGGTTCAGCAAAAAAAAAAACCCAACAGCATGGGTTTGATTTCCATTCTGGCTGAGAGATGTCTCCTCACCCTGTCCATTGACTTTGGAAGGCAGTGGCAAACCATCTCTGACAAAAACTGTCCATAAAATGGCTCCGGATGTAGCAACAGCAGACAACGAGCCATGACCTGGCTTCAGGCGGTGCACACATGAATGGATGCTCTTTCTCCATTGCTACATTCAATTTCTGTCTCCTATGCTTGAGATCTGTCTACTGTGAAATTAAAGCTTAGCGATTAGTGGGGGCAGTGGAAAATGGCTCTGAATATATTCCAACTGGGAATTGATTTGAGGCTCTCTTTTTTTTTTGCACAAGGATCATTTATGGTATCAGGAGAAGGAAACCTATACCTTTGCAGTCTGGGCTAGGATGAAAGTGCAGAGTACCAATCCACTGAATAATCATAGAACTGCAGAATAGTTGCAGCACAGTTTGGCCTATTATATCCATGCCAGCTCTTGGAAAAGCAGCAGCTAGCCCCACACTTCTGCTTTTTCCCTGTAGCCCTGCACTTTTTTATTTCTCAGATAATTAAGCAATTCTCTTTGGAAAGCAACAATTGAATCAGCCTCTATTTTCAGGCAGTGCACTCCAGATCCTAACCACTCACTGTATAAAAACGTTTCCCTCAACGTCTCTTATTCTTTTGCTTAATCGCCTTAAGTTGGTGCCACTTTCTGCCAGTGTATTTTAATATTGATTTAATGTAAATTAATCCATATCTTGTCATTCTGAGAATGAGGAGATCTTTGCTTTCTCACTATGGAACAGATTTGCATCCAGGTTATAGAGGTAAAAGGAAGCCATCAAAACCATTGCATCAACTAAATTTCCTCAATTTGTAATTTTTCCTTCATAGTGACATACTGTGGGTGTAATTAGTTTTAGCCACCCAGTGAAGGTTGGGTCCTGTGTTTTTATAGGAAAAGTGAATAAATAAATGGAGTTAAAATAATACCTTCCATTTGAAACAGCATTTACATGGATTACAATGCAACAACGCCTGTGGACACTGAGGTAATCCAGACTGTTACCGAAGCCATACAAGTGGCCTGGGGAAACCCCAGCAGTTCGTACAGACCAGGTGTGTAACTTCTTAACTGTCCTTCCTGCCTCCCTACCATGGAAATTTTACACCTTGGCTAGGATTTTCCAGAAATCCCCTGCAGCGCATTTCCCGGCAGCGGAGGCAACTCGCCATTGGCCATCAGCAGGATCTTCCAATCCCACTGAGGTCTGTGGCATTTTCTATGGCTTGCCTGCATTGCCACTGGAGAACCCAGTGAGGGGAACGGTCGGAAAATTCCACCTCTTGTCTTTTAATTACTGGGAAGGGTCTCCATGCATGTTCCCAACTGTTTGCTGCACATAATTCCTAAATAAGGGCAACATGTACTGCCTGGCTGGAACTCGTACTGCAACTACTGGCCTCAAACCGGTAGCCACGGTCTCGATGCACCCTTAAGGCAGAGATCATATCAGCAACTATCACATGACCTGACATTTGTGTTGAAAGAGGCTGTAGCAGGAATTAGCTTCTCTTCTTACAAGTCGGTCAAAATCTGGATTACTTGCACTGAGGGTGATTTTTTTTCAGAGCTGTTTCAACTGCAAAGAAGCTCTTCTTTCAGGGTAGCACAGTGGTTAGCACTGCTGCCTCTCAGCGCAGGGACCCAAGTTCGATTCCCAGCTGTCTGTGCAGAGCCTGCATGTTCTCCCCGTGTCTGTGTGGGTTTCCTCCCACAGTCTGAAAGGTGTGCTGATTTAGGTGCATTGGCCATGCTAAATTCTCTGTGTACCCGAACAGACACTGGAGTGTGGCGACTGGGGGATTTTCCCAGTAACTTCATTGCAGTGTTAATGTAAGCCGACTTGTGATACTAATAAATAAACTTCAAACTTTTTTTGGTCCCTGCATCAAATGCCCAATCCTCCTCCCCATGTTAAAAGTGGAAAAGACTTTGACATTGTTTCAGTGAAAATAAAGACAAATGATGCCTTCCATTTTCTTTGTGTGTCTAATTATGATTAGGTAGAAAAGCCAAAGAGCTGATAGATTGGGCAAGAGAGAAAGTGGCTCAAATGGTTGGAGGTCAATCAGAAGATATCATTTTTACCTCTGGTGGAACTGAGGTAAGAAGGTTTCTATCTAAAGAAATATAATTTAAGTTCCAGTTTTGATTGCCTGTGGTATATACCCATGTGTGAGGCAATCCACCCTTCTAACTCCACGCAACTCTTTACCCCTGCCACCACAAAATCCATGGCTGTTAGACAATGTAAGGGTCAACATTGCAAACCTGCATCACATTCAACTTTGATAGATGAGCTTCCTGAGTGACTGACAATTTGTGACAAGTTACAAACACTTCTATGCAATGTGCTCATGCCCTTTAAAGAGTTGGGTTGACGTTCATTTCAGTCCTTCCAGCTAGGATAGAGGGGGAGCAAGAGAAAGTGTGGAGACTTTCAAACATGGACTTTTAATGAAACAATATCAAAAGATTATGAATCTCCCCATACAGTACCTGACATGGGGTGGTATTTTTCCAAAAAGATTCTACGTGCTGAACTCATGTAAAAACTGGAGTAAAGCCCTGGTTTTTTTTCAGCGGGATTTTCAAAATGAACCTCCCATACTCTATGCATTATAGGATGCCCTAGCGTGAATCTCATGAAAAATCCTGGGGTGGAGCCTATTCCCACTTGAGGCCGGCAGCAAAGCACTGAGTGGGCCACTGCACATGCGGCGATCTGTCGGAACGGGGATCGGTGCATGCACAGTAGCCCCGCACTGCCGGCCTCTCAATCGCTGGCTGTGCGACCCCTTACTACACGATCGCTGGCTTTCTGGACGTGTCCGGGTCAGCATCGATTTCCTGCCCCAATCGCTGGCCTTCCTCCTTCTGTCATGAAGCCCGACTGCAGAGTATCAGTGACACTGCCCAGTGGGCAGTGCTAAGATGCCCCCTGGGCATTGCCACTTTGTCCCTTGGGCAGTGCCAAGGGACCAGCTGCACTGCCAAACTGGCAATGCCCAGGGGGCACCCCTCTTACCCCAACCTCCTGGGGGACCCCCCCCCTTCACTCCAGCAGGGTTGGGCCGCCCGTTCCCTACTAAAGGGGAGTTGTTGTAAACCCCACTGAAGTGAAACATTCCTGCTGGGGGTGCTGGGGGGATGGAGGGAGGCTAGTGGGCCCGGAGACTTCAGTCCCAGGCCCGTTAATGATATGTTAACCCTCATTGTAATGATTTATTCAGTTCTGCGCTGATTTCTGGTGCAGAACTGGTGACACTGGAAATCTGGCAGCCAGAGGCTGTGGTGCCCAGTAGGATGCCCACTACACGGCCTCCCCTTGAGTTTCCTGGCCCAATGCGCCACTGTGGCAGCACAGCGGGCTGGGAGAACCGCCCGCATGGTTTGGGGGGGATGGGGGGGAGATTTCCGTTCTTGTTTTCAGGGGAGGGGGGGGGGAGGGAACAGCGGCAAGGGTGGAAAATCCCATGGGAGTCCCAAAACTGCTGTTATGCTGGCAGGTGTTCCCCACTCAATCCCATCCCTCCCCCTCACCAATGACATAATGGGAATCCTGACTTTGAAAGTTGCGATCTGCATTTGCATAAATTTCTGTATCATTATCAGGCTTTTATGCCTGATGATGGGTGGTGGTGGGGGGGAGGATGTTTGTATTTTCATTTGTTAAAAATCTGGTTGGGCAGAGTCAATCAAAGCCCATGTCATGTTGTGGGACCAGCCCCTTGATGTTTTTTGCAGTGAAGTGAGTGGCTAAAAATACAGTGAAGGAAGCCATCCTTAGTGTGTTCAATGAAGACACTGAATTTAAAAAAATAGAAAGATTCCCTTCTTCTACATGCTATGTCTCTTCAAAGAATTTTCTAGAGTTTGTCACTGTCTCATGCACAGGTATTTATGCAGAATGTGGGAGTCCCAACTTAAACTTAGAAGGGTCCATGTTTTTCAGGCGAACAATTTGGTCTTTCACACGGCAATCAAGCACTATTGGGACCATTATCAGCATCTGGCACAGCAAGCTGGGAGTATGGAGATTGCTTGCATTGCTAAGCCATTACCGCACATCATTATATCAAATGTCGAGCATGATTCAGTGCAACTGGTGGTAGACAATCTGATCAAGGAGGGAAAAGCAGGTGATGTACTTGCATCTAGAAATGAAAAACAGTTCTGCCTCTCTTTCTCCCCATGATACAATACCTCCAAATGTAAATGTATAATCAAAGTTCTACCAATGTGTTATGAATATGCAAAGCATTTACATGGTTGGCATCTTGGCTATGATTATCAGCACATCATCTGAGATGAGCAGCTGAAATGTATTTTCTTTATTTTGGAATGTTGGAGCAGATTTTCTCCAAAAGAACTCTGATGGCAGGCCAAGTACATTCTACAACCACTGGAGGAACTTTTTAAAAAAATGGATTTTATGGGATGTGGGTGTCTTTGGCTAGGCCAGCATTTATTGCCTATCCCTAGCTGTCCTTGAAAAGGTGGCGGTGAGCTGCCACCTTGAATTGCTGCAGTCCCTGTTGTGTAGGTGCATGCATTTTAACCTGGTGACAATGAAAAAAATGACAAGGTGACAAAAAAAGACAAATGACAAGTCAGGATGGTGAGTGAACTGGAGGAGCACTTCCAGGTGTTGGTCTTCTATGTGCCTGCTGCCCTGTCCTTCTAGGTGATAGAGGAATATTGATTGGAAGATGCTGCCTAAGGAACCATGGTGAGTTCCTGCTGTGCATCTTGTAGATGGTACACACGACTGCCACTGTTCGTCATTGCTGGAGGGAGTGAATGTTTGTGGAAGTGATGCTCTGGTTTCCTCCCACAGTCCGAAAGACATGCTGGTTACGCGCATTTGTCATGCTAAATTCTCCCTCCGTGTACCTGAACAAGTGCCGGAGTGTGGTGACTAGGGGATTTTCACAATAACTTCATTGCAGTGTTAATATAAACCTACTTGTGACACCAATAAATAAACTTAACTCGGAGTGCAGGTGTGTTTAGAATTTTTGAGCATGTTGTTAAGCGTGCTTTGGAGTCTGTGGCCTCTTAGCAGGAGAAAAAGCAGCTGCTAAAAAGTAGTGAAAAATCTTCCAATTGGTTACAAATTGAGTGATTTTATAATAAAAATTGCCTTTAAGTGAAAGGACCATTTTTCTCCATTTCAGAAGCCACGTTTTTGCCTGTTTCCAAGGTATCCGGCCGCATTGAAGTAAATGATTTAATGGCTGCTGTCAGGTCGTCCACCTGTCTTATTTCTGTTATGCTTGCTAACAATGAGACAGGTGTTGTCATGGTAATTATGTCTTTATTTCATTCTCAGGAAGTGGGTGTCTGACAAGGTCACCATTTAATACGTATCATTTTCCTGAGAACGTGGTAGTGGGCCTTATTTTTGAACTGCTGGTAGAGGTTTGATACAACTGTAGCTTGCTCGGCGAGCAGAGTTAACCATGTTGGTCTGGAACTGAAGTCCCATGTAGGCCAGACTGGGTTACGATGGCAGGATTCCCACCCTGTGAATCAATTGGGTTTCACAACGATCTGACAAATTCATGCAGGAAACATGACACGACTGTCTCCGAATAAGAGAGAGTCCATTTAGGACCAATATGAAGAGGAATGTTTTCACTCGGGGTGATAAATCTTTGGAATTCTCTACCCAGAGGGTTGTGGAGGTTCTGCCATTGAGTACGTTCAAGATAGAGCTGAATAGATTTCTACATATTAAAGACATCAAGGGATATCTGGATAGTGCAGGCAAATGGTATTGAGGTAGAATGGCGGAGCAGGCTCAAGGGGCCAAATGGCTGCCTCCTGCTCCTATTTCCTATGTTCATTTCACTTTAACTGATTTTTATTTTCAGATTTTGTTTTAAAATGAATTCAGTGTTTCAAACTGCCATGGTGGGATTTGAACTCGCTTTCCCTGGATTACAAGTCCAGTAGCATAACCACTACATTATAGTACTCCTGGTTAAAATGTCCTTTTCATGTCACATGTCATGTTGTTCTTGAAGTGGTGTTTGAGCTTTTAGTAAGGTCCTTGGCTTCATGGAGTCTCATGAACCACATATAAAATCAAATACATTTTTCTTACCTTGTATATTTTTAGCCAAAGGAAAAAATGTTCAGGTTCATCCACTGATGAACCAGCAGTGCTAGATAAACCAGCAAGTAAGAAATGTAAATGCAAATTGATACAGGGCTTCATTGGCCAGATTGCCTGGTTTTCCTGGCTGCTTATAGCCTTTATGCCATATTTTAAACTTTCCACGCTCTATTCCCAGTTGAGCTGGTAATTGATCTAATTCCCTTTTAAGTAATTAAATAGCATTTGTATTTCGTGCAGCAACCCTTTCCTGATATTGTTGGAAGAGAGTTTAAATATCTTGCTCCATTCAAATTATATATAATTTTGTATTTGCACCCTGATCAACAACACAATAACAAGTTTCAATGGCAATTGCTCGATTATAGCCAATTGCAGAGATCTGCCGGCAAGTGAAGGCTCTAACTCAGCAAAGAAACGCAGAAACACCCAGGATTTTGCTGCACACAGATGCAGCACAGGGTATCGGCAAATTGCGAGTAGACGTGGAGGATCTTGGTGTGGATTATCTCACGATCGTAGGACACAAGGTAAAATACCCCTCTTGGCTTAGCTGTTTTTACTAGGCTGGTGAATTAGATTTGTGAACAAGAGCATTGGACCAGGAGTAGGCTTTTCCATCCCATGAGCTTATACTGCCACTCAGCCACTTCATGTATCTTAACTCTGTTTGCGCTGTAGACATGAGGAACTCTTGTTCCTCTGTCCCTTACACTGTTACTATCCTAGTCTATATTCGGCTAATTAAAGCTCCCCCCATGATGATTATTCCATAGTTCTTGCTTCTCTTTGTAATTTTCTTGTAACTCTGTTCCTCTACATCTTTCCCACTAGTTGGTGGCCTATAGTGAGCAATATAATCACACCTTCTTTGTTTCTTTGCTCTAGCCAAATAGATTCTTTCCTTGTCCCCTCTGGCCCAGCACTGCAACGTTCTCCTGAATCAATATCACCACCTCTCCTCCCTTCCTTATTTTTCTGGAACACCTTGTATCCAGGAATATTTATTACCCAGTCCTGCCCTTCTTTGTCCACACCTCCGTTATAGCCACAATCTCATATTTCTATGTGGCTATCTGATTTTGCAACTCAATCTTATTTCCTACACTCTGTGTATTCACATGAGGCAGCACGGTAGCACAGTGGTTAGCACTGCTGCTTCATAGCTCCAGGGACCTGGGTTCGATTCCTGGCTTGGGTCACTGTCTGTGTGGAGTTTGCACATTCTCCTCGTGTCTGTGTGGGTTTCCTCTGGGTGTTCCGGTTTCCTCCCACAGTCCAAAGATGTGCGGGTTAGGTTGATTGGCCGTGCTAAAATTGCCCCTTAGTTTCCTGAGATGCATAGGTTGGAGGGATTAGTGGGTAAATATGTAGGGATGTGGGGGTAGGGCCTGGGTGGAATTGTGGTTGGTACAGACTCGATGGGCCAAATGGCCTCTTTCTGCGCTGTAGGGTTTCTATGATTCTATGCGTGTAATGTAACCCCAATTTAGACTTCATTAATTTCCCTCTTATGCTGAAAACATCTAATGCCTTACTATTTTCTCTTGTAGTACTGTCTGCCTTTCCCAATATTCTTGGCAGTTTGAAATTCTTCTTGAGTATTATCTCCTGGTTCCCACACCAATGCCTAGTTACTTTAAACCCTCTCCAAAAACACTAGCAAATCACCCTGCATGGAAATTGGTTCCAGCTCTGTTTAGGTACAGCCTGTCCTGGTCATATCTCTGACAGAATTGATCCCAATTTCCCAAAAATTAAACGCCCTCCTTCCTACACCATCTGTCCAGCCATGCATTAATCTGCTCTATCTTCCTATTTCTATATTCACTTGGGGGCAGGACCAGGAATAATCTGGAGATTACTACTTTTGAGATTCTTCTTGCTTGTTTCTTACCTAGCTCCCAATTTTGACTGCAGGGCCACATGCCATGGATTGAGGCTGCAGTCATAGGTTGACCGTCACTTCCATCAGTATACTGGTCGGAGAGTAAGATGCACCCAAGGGACTCCAGCACTACCTGCCTATTTCTACGTCACTAATTGGTGATCACCCATTCTATCTCTCCCTGTGTATTTGCAGGGTGACCACATTCTATAAATGTGCCATCCACAAAGCTCTCAGCCTCACAGATGCATTGCAGTGATGTCAGCCGCTGCTCAAGGCATGAAACCCAGAGCTCAACCTGCTGCAGCTAATCACACTTTCATATGGTTATCCAAGACACAGGAAATGTCCTGGAGTTCCCTCATCGACTAGGATGTGCACTTCAGGGGTTGGAGCTAAATTACCATTCCTCTATCTATTAGGTAATAGAACTTGGGGGGGCGGGGGGGATTCACTAGCTACTCCCTTTCTCCTGTTGTCACTTAATTACAGGAAGGTTAATTGAAACGTTTTACTTAACCCTTTTATAAAAAAATAAATTTTAATTTCCCAGCTCCTCAGACAAACTTCCTAACTTTGGAGAAGGAGAAACAAAGCTACAATACTATCAGCCAGTCAACTTACAGCTTTCCTCTGGTGTTGCAATTCCATTTTCTTTTTATCACCAAGGCTCCTTAGGCAGCACCTTCCAAATTCATGATCACTATCATCTAGAAGGGCAGCAAACATAAGGGAACACCACCTGCAAGTTCCCCTCCAAGCCATTCAACTTTCCTAACTTGGAAATGTATTACTGTTTCTTCAATGCTAGGTCAAACTCCTGCAACTCCCTCCCTGACAGTACCGTGGGTGTACCTACCAAGTGGACTGCAGTGGTTTAACAAGACGGCTCATCACCATGTTCTCGAGGGCGATTAGGAATAGGCAGTAAATGCTGGCCTAGCCAGTGATAGTCACATCCTGTGAAAGTATTTTAAAAACTCCAGTGATCCCGGTCTGATTCACAACGATTCTGGTTCTCTTGATGTCCTTACCCAACAAAATTCTTATTAATCTTCATCTTGTAAACTTCATTTGTCCTCCAACTTACACAGCCTCTGGGAGAGAAAATTCAGATTTCCAATATCCTTTGTATGAAAACGTGATTCCTGGTTTCAATCCCAAATGGCCAAGCATTGATTTACAGATTAGCTCCATTGTTCTGGATTCCCCTACCAGATCAAATAATTCTCTCTAACATATACAATCCCTTTATAGATTTAAACATCTCCTTTAGAGCACCTTTCAACCTTTTTAAATTCAGGGAACACAAACCAAAAATTTTGTAACGTGTCCCGTACTGTCTCCAAGGCCAACATCATTCCTGAGGTTTGGTGTTCAATACAGAACACATTAGCCCAGATGAAGTCTGACCAAGACTGTTGATGCAACAGGGGTGCAGTGATACTGAGGGAAAGACAAAAAAAGTTCAGAGCGTGTATGTCAAGAGAGGGAAGACCGGAGTTCTAAATTCTCTGAAAAGAAATTCTGCAAGGCTGCTGGGGGATAGAGTTTGGGGAACTCGTATATTTGCTCTACTGTTGAAATAATAGTGTAGAGTACAGCTTTTGGTATCGCAGGGAGAAATACCAGCTGGGGGGAAAAAAGCATCAAGTGAATGTGCTGGAAGTAAACTTTTTGCATTTGGGCCAGCCCAAGGAAGAAGTCTTGATAAGATGGTGCTAATTCTTCGTTGGGTTTTTGTGTCTGTAACTGTAAGTGCTGGGATGAAAGGAATGGTGGGAATTTTACTTGTGTTTGTACTGAAATCTTTCCATCTTTTTGTCTGGTGTAAAGCAGTTCATTTTCCTTTTTCAATGAATGCTTATTCTTTATGTTAAAAGTTCATCAGGAAACTCCTGTGAACTTGTTCAGTAACTTGCCTCCACAGTTTTTAGAAAGTTAGGATCAGTCCAGTTCTGTTTCACCCTGGGATTGACTTGTCCAGTATTAACATCAGCTGGGGTGGTAACACTGTGCGAATGAAGTTTGCACCCTCCCTCACAATGAAGGCCAACATACCATTATCTTTTGTACCTGTCCAGTAACCTTTAGTAAATTGTGTACATGAGATTTCAACTCTCTTTGCTCTTACACAGCTCCAGGTCTCTCTATGAATACCCTAATATGTTGCTTCTCTGATGAATAAATTGAATCTACTCAGTAAATAGCCTACAAGCAATTCACACTATAATTTGTATACACAGATCCAGAACTTCAGTAATTCAATTATTCCTCAATAATCTTAGATATTTTGTTACAACTGATAGACCACTGGTTTGAGTACAATACACCAATGATGCAGAGCATGGTGGTGGTTAGACACTGGCTATGTGCAGCAGATGTTTATGATGGTGTAATCTTGCATTTAAAACACTGGTGCAATTTAGTCATTTCAAGTTTATTGAAATTTGGAAAGAACACAATATGTAATGACCATGAAAATGAAGAGCTAGTGCTACCTGATTTCAGAACCTTTGTTTTGGTTGGCATTAATTTGATTGTATTTCTGTCGCCCACACAGTTTTACGGCCCACGGATTGGAGCTCTGTATGCAAGAGGGCCAGGCACGAACACGCCTATATACCCAATGTTCTTTGGTGGAGGCCAAGAAAGTAAATACAGGCCAGGGTAGGTTAACTGGAAAATGCAGAGGAATTAGCTCTTTTAACCCTGGATTATCCTTGAATGATGGGTGCCACTGAGTTTAACATTGTATTTTTGATAAAATAAGATTTATAGCTTCAATCTCAAGCTTGTTGGGGGTTATGGAGTGAAAGCAAAGAATAAGATTGATCGTGTTCCATTGACCTGGCTATCCACCGCTATCTGCTTGAACGAGCTAAAGCTGCATTCAAAGTTCGTTCTATTTAATCAAAACTACTTCTGACTCCTGGTTGCTGTGAACTTCAAACTTCTCTTGTTTAATCATAAACCAGCAACGCAATCCTTTTCCAAACATTCTCATCCTTACACTGATCTCTTGGAGTTCTTTTCCTTTTCTGTGTCTGAAATTAAGGCCTTGCACATAGTTACCTCTACTCCTGTGACTATCATTCAACTGACCCACACCCTTAACTTCCAGCTCTTCAGCCAGTCTGGCCCTCGTGTCCTTGTCATCCCATTTTTCCCAGCAGCCCTGACCACTCATATCACTTCTCCAGCATCTGACCAAGTGCTCCTGGGTTATATACCGCCCCTTTTCCTCTCAACTGCCCTCTCCTACTCTTTATTCGGGAACCTCCAACCTGACTTCCATTTCACCTGCAACACCTGATCAACAGCTTCCATTTATATAGCTCCTTCAGCATAGTGGCCCAAGACACTCTGTGGAGGCAAGATTGAGCAATTGTTGGACCAGAAGGAGGTATTGGGAATGCTGACCTAAGATTTGGTCAAAGAGGGTTCTTTCCCCTACAGATATGCGGACACGCAATACTGCCTTGCCCCAGACAGTAGGCGGCTTGTTTCCTTGGCATGCATTGTGTGTAGCTGACTGTCCCAAAAGCCATCATAAACTTCCATCTCTATAGCATTCTTGCGTAAGAAGGAATTTCAAATGCTCCTTTCTCGATTTACTATCACCTGTTTTTGCCTTATGATTTTAAAAAGTTATTGCCTTCGCCCAGTTCCAGTTTTTTCCCCTTTTTAGTCTGTGTTGCTTGACACCTAGTGTTTTTTCTCTCTTCAACTTAAAGCAGCTGAAATGTTTTCCAATTTTTTTGCTGCTCCAGGAGAGACCATTTAATATCTCCTTTCTTCCACTGGTCGAATACGAGGAGGGGCCACAAGTATCTGAAACAGTAGCATTTTGTTATTGTGATGCAGTGTACCCATACTCTTTCCGAAAACTGACATATTTTACGACCATAATGTCACAGTAATGATGTCCGCCCTGCACTTACTCTGAGCTATGTAATTACTGTGACTCTGTCTGTATGGATGGCATGGCCCCAGTGATTGATTTGGTTCTAATTCTACCTTCACTTCTGGATGTAAAATATACGTTTGCCTTGGAGACAGTACAGCACAAATTTGTCGGAATGAGACAATGGCTAAAATAGGGTGGTGTGGATGTTAGCACTGCTGCCTCACAGCACCAGGTGCTCTGATTTCCTTCCACAGTCCAAAGATGTGCAGGTTACGTTGATTGTCCATGCTAAATTGCCCCTCTGGGATTAGCAGGCTAATTACATTGGGTAATGAATGCCCGTTCATTCCCGGGCCTGGGCATTCAGCCTTGGATCTTCAGGTAAGTGTTCTCCAAGGCGGCCTTCACGACACACGACAGCGCAGAGTCGCTGAGCAGAAACTGATAGCCAAGTTCCGCACACATGAGGACGGCCTAAACCGGGATGTTGGATTTATGTCACATTATCAGTAACCCCCACAGCTTGCCTCCTGATCTTGCAGAATCTTACTAGCTGTTCTGTCTGGAGACAATACACATCTCTTTAACCTGTGTTTAATGTTCCCTCCACCCACTTTATCTGTACCTTTAAGACCTGGCTGGCTGTAGAGATTTGCATTCTAATTAGTATTCTGTAACTTGATGTTGTGTCTCTGTGCACTGTTGGAGAACAGATTTTCACTCCATCTGACGAAGGGGCAGCGCTCCGAAAGCTTATGGTATTTGCTACCAAATAAACCTGTTGGACTTTAACCTGGTGTTGTGAGACTTCTTACTGTAAACATTAGAACCAGAGCTAGGCAATTCGTGGGTGAAGTCCAGACACATTTTTCATAAAAGGGTCATGGAATTCTGGAACTCCCCTTTTAAAAAGCTGAGACCAGGACTCAACTGAAAATTTCAAAACAGATTGATTTTGCTAGGCAAGGGTATCAATGTATATGGAACCAAGCAAGGTAAATGGAATTAAGGTACTAATCATTGTCTGCTTGAACTGGGCAACAGGTTTGAGGAGCTGAATGGACAGCTTATGTACCAAGAATCCAAAGGGACACATTTCAGTTTTTAACTGCGTGGGAAGAACATAATTTTTTTATTGCCAGACCAAAAACAGAATCAAATGCTCTGTTTGATACCTTGCGTGGTTTTCTTCTCTGGTTAAGCTAATTACATTGTCACATGAGGTCTAAATCGGACAGCTAATTCACTGTTGCCCATTTCTCACCCAACGATTTAACTGGAATAAGATCAGTCTGATCTCCGCTGGGTAGATTTTCATCGAAGTTAGGGTCTAATAGGGGTATTGGAACTGATTTAGAACTAACTGTACATGTTTTAGTGAATATATAAATTATAAATCCAATATTTAATCTCCCTGTTTGTACTGCCATCTCTTTACAGCACAGAAAACACACCGATGATCGCAGGACTTGGAAAGGTAAATAGCACTTGTTAAATCTCGTCCTGACTGTATGGTATGGATGATGTGGAGATGCCGGTGTTGGACTGGGGTAAGCACAGTAAGAAGTATCTCAACACCAGGTTAAAGTCCAACAGGTTTATTTGGTAGCACAAGCTTTCGGATTGTTGCTGCTCCTTCAAGGAGCAACACTCCAAAAGCTTGTGCTACCAAATAAACCTGCTGGACTTTAACCTGGTGTTGTGAGACTTCTTACATATGATATGGAACAGGCATCAATAGTGTTAGCTCAGCAAGATTTTTCTGAAACAGCCCCTCTGCAGCTCCCATTCTGCAGGCTAAATCTTGCTTATGTCGAGATGAGCTAATCCCTTGCAGTCATGGTAAAACTGGCAGCAATTATCTTTTATAGTTGTGTGTCTATATTCACCTCACCAATACTTCAGTGACACGGCAAGTTTCTCGCTCTCCTCTTCGAAATGCAATCATATATTTGAACCACTAACTGGGTTATAACAAAGAAAATTACAGCACCGGAACAGGCCCTTCGGCCCTCCAAGCCTGCGCCGACCATGCTGCCTGACTGAACTAAAAACCCCTACCCTTCTGGGGACCATATCCCTCTATTCCCATCCTATTCATGTATTTGTCCAGACACCCCTTAAAAGTCACTAGCGTATCTGCTTCCACTACCTCCGTGGCAGCGAGTTCCAGGCACCCACCACTCTCTGTGTAAAAAAAAAAAACTTGCCTCGTACGTCTCCTTTAACCTTACCCCTTGCACCACAAACTTATGCCCCCTAGACTCTTCCACACTGGGGAAAAAGCTTCTGACTATCCACTCTGTCCATGCCCTTCATAATCTTGTAGACTTCTATCAGGTCATCCCTCAACCTCCATCATTCCAGTGAGAACAAACCAAGTTTCTCCAACCTCTCCTCATAGCTAATGCCCTCCATAACAGGCAACATCCTAAAAAATCTTTTCTGTACCCTCTCCAAAGCCTTCACATCCTTCTGGTAGTGTGGCGACCAGAATTGAACACTATATTCCAAGTGCGGCCTAACTAAGGTTCAGTAAAGCTGCAACATGACTTGCCAATTTTTAAACTCAATGCCCCAGCCAATGAACAGAGCAATAAATCCAAGTATTGCTAGTCCTTTGGGAAGTATGGGTGAGCTGTGTGTGGTATTATGTTAAGTCCTGGTGATTTTACCAACAAGCAATGTAAAGGATTGAGAGAGGGTTAAAGAATTTTGCATCATGAGCACTGAAGAAACAAAATGAGTAATTCTAAGGTTTAGATTCATGAAAGGAATTGATTTGCTGCAGGGATATTTTGTGCAAAAACAGAATAGGGGGAGATAGTGATTACTAAAGGAGCTGTGAGTTAAATCAAACTTGCATTTACTTGTTTGTGAATGAACTGATGCCCATGGGCTGGGAATTGGAAACACAATTAAAGGGAATCAGGTCAACTTCTGAATCAACAGAGAAAAAAGGATACAAGTTTAGAATAAGAAAACAGATCATCATCTGACACGATCTGAGTGACAGTGAGTTGGATGGATTGAAGCACTTTCCTCAGTGAGTCATAGAATTATGCAACACAGAAGGGCACTATTCAGTCTATTGTGCTTTTGTCAACTTTTAAAAGTGCCATCGGATTAGCCCCACTTTCCTGTTCTTTCTCTGTAGCTCCATAATTTCTTCAATTATTTTTTCATTTCCCTTTTGAAAGTTAGTATTGAGTCTACTTCCACTACCCTTTCAGGCAGTGCCTTCCAGGTCCTAAACTTGTTGAATAATTATCTTATCCTTGCATCAGCTCGGGTTCTTATGCCAATCAGCTTAAAATGGTATCCTCTGCTTGCTTTTCCTTCTGCCACTGGAACTAGTTCCTCATTTATTCTCAAAACCCTTCAAGATTTTGAAGACTTACCCTCATCCAGCCCCTCCATTACTTCATCAAAGAATATTATCTTAAATATACCAAATTCTGAACATTAAGTATCCCTTCTCCTGCTGAATAAGTTGGTACTCTTCATTACATACTGAGTAAGTTCAAACTGTTTATATGGTGAATAATCCTTACTCTAACCAGCTGCTGTTTATATACAAAGTAAAATAACGGTTAATGGCTGATAGACTTCAAACACATTTTACTGACTTCTTCCTTCAGGCTGCTGAACTGGTGGTCAGGGAGCTGGAGGTATATGCCAAACACATGAAAGAAGTGAGGGATTACCTGGAAAAGAAGCTGTTGGTATGTGTGAATGTTTAGTAGTCATGAAATAATATTTTAGGGTACAATGTAGGAGTAATTTGAGACCGGGCATGTGGTATGCGTAGCGTGTTGTGAGGACCAGGTGACTTTGGACCAGTGGTTCCCAATAATGGTGGTTTTCTTCACCCGATCTTTGGATCTGTTATACTCCTAATTGATAAAAGGATTGATTACAATGATTAGTCAACAGCTCCATTATCACTTTATGCGACTACTAGGGCAGTGAAAGATGAACTAAACGACCCCTGGTCTCTTCTCATCTAGTGATTCCCATGTTTCTATGAAATGCAGACAACCCACAAAACATCCATGGTGATATTTTGCATGAGTTCTACTGCCATGAAGTGACTGCACAATAATTTAATGACTGCAATTGTAAAAAATTAGCTCAGGTATCCAGATATTTGTGTGTAGAGTACCACTCAATGCAGCACTAAACCATTATAGACCAGTAGGACCTGCTTTGAATCCTCTACTGAATGAACTGGTCACAGTTGAGGTGCTACAACTAGGTTAGGGAGGGGAATTGGGAGTAATATTACCCAAGGTGCCCTTCTTAATTGTTATACAATGATTGCAAATGGAAAATTGCACTTAGGTGGACTTCAGTAGAGGATAAAGCCAGGATATGATTGATTACGTAATCTGATGGCATTCACTGACTGGACTTGCAATCCACTTGGGTGTAATTCCAAGCGCTGCTATCACCCCTGGAATGTCAGCCCAGCTAGAATAGGTACCATTGGAAAAGAAGAGGTGAAAACATACAAAATGATCCGAGTAGGTGAAATTACCTTAATGTGTTAGGTTGCCCAATGTCATGCTCCAGAACCGCGTGTTAATGTTTAGAGGGATTTCTACACTCCCCGCTGCTTCGGAAAAGCAGCCAGTATAATTAAGGACCCCACGCACCCCGGACATTCTCTCCTCCACCTTCCGTCAGGAAAAAGATACAAAAGTCTGAGGGCATGTACTATCCGACTCAAGAACCGACTTACTTCCTGCTGCAATCAGACTTTTGAATGGACCTACCTCGCATTAAGTTGATCATTCTCTACATCCTAGCTATGACTGTAACTCTCTCCTTTCCTTCTCTATGAATGGCATGCTTTGTGCGCAAGGAACAATACTTTTCACTATATACCAATACATGTGACGCATCAAATCAAAAGGTACAGCAAGCAAGTCGGGCCATTTACTTTTATTATAAGATGACTGCAGTACAAGAACAAAGAAGCCTTGCTACAGTTGTACAGATTTTGGTAAGACCACACCTGGAGTCCTGTGTGCAGCTTTCATCTCCATGCTTAAGGAGGGATCTACCTGCATTGGAGGCGGTACAGAAAAAGTTCGCGAGCTTGGGATAAGAGGGTTGATTTGTGATTAGAAGCTGAGTAAATTTGAGTTTGGAAGAATGAGAGGTGATCTCATTGAAACATTCCAGATTCTGAAGGGGTTTGACAGTTAGACTTGGAGAGATAATTTCCCCTAACTGGGGAAATGTAGAACACGAGGCAAAGCCTGAGAGTAAGGAGGTCAAACATTTAAGATTGAGATGAGGAGAAATTTCTTCACTCAGAGGGTTGTGAATCTTTGGATTTGCCTATACCAGAGGGCTGTGGAAGCTTCATTGTTGAAAATGTTTAAGGATGAGATAGACAGATTTTGATCTCTCAGGGAATGAAATGGTATGGGGTGGACAGGAAAGTGCAGTATAGGTAGAAGATCAACTGTAATCATGTTGAATGGTAGAGGGGCCATATGATCTCCTATTTCTTACGTTTTCACATGGTAGCATTACTGTTGTTATAGCTGCTTCATAACTTTCAGAGCTGCCAGGATATGCATACCACAGTAGGATACAGGTTACAACAGGAAGAATTTAGTTCACTAGACCTGTACATTTGTGGGGTTTTTTGTAATTAATTTGTGGGACATGGGCATCGCCGGCTGGCCAGCGTTTATTGCCCATCCCTAGTCGCCCTTGAGAAGGTGGTGGTGAGCTGATTTCTTGAATCACCGCAGTCCACGTGCTGTGGGTTGACCCACAATGTGGTTAGGGAGGGAATTCTAGGATTTTGATCCAGCAACTGTGAAGGAACAACAATATATTTAAGTCAGGATGGTGAGTGGCTTGGAGGGGAACTTGCAGGTGGTGATGTTCCTATTTGTCCGCTGCCTTTGTCCTCCGAGATGGAAGTGGTCGTGGGTTTGGAAAGTGCTGTCCAAGGATCTTTGGTGAATTGCTGCAGTGCATCTTGTAGATAGTACACACTGCTGCTACTGAACATCCGTGCTAGAAGGAGCGAATGTTTCATCAGAGAAAGTTGACGCAGCATTATTACTGAATCTATTATTTATGTGGTTGCTGTGTATTATATGATTAATCAGTAAATTTTATACCCCCAAGAAACTAATTTGATTTTTTTCTATTCTTATTGCAGATTGCGTTTGGGCAGGACAGAGTCCATTTCAACAGCCACTTTGCGGGTTCAGATAGGTTGCCAAACACCTGCAACATGTCTATTCTAGGGCCTAACCTGCAAGGTACTGACAAAACTATTGTCTTACACTCATTGAATCAGGCATATAGTATTATTAATAAACACCCAAAAGTACAGGGTTAGGAATGTTTAAATCACCATTAAGAGTGTGCTACACCACAATAACTGTTTGATTGTGTGCAGGTTACAAGGTGCTGCAGCACTGTCGAAAGTTGCTGGCCAGTGTGGGATCTGCCTGCCATTCGGGCAAAAGCAATAGGTAAGAGGTCTCAAGATGACTCCTGTGATTCTGGAATAGGTTTCAGAATAATGTTCAGAGTCATTATGCTGACCCACTCTCCTAGCAGCCCGTGCTTTTAATTATCTGGGGTGAAATTGAACGTTTAAGAAGGAGAACAAAGAACAATACAGCACAGGAACAGGCCCTTCGGCCCTCCAAGCCCGCGCTGCTCCCTGGTCCAAACTAGACCATTCTTTTGTATCCCTCCATTCCCACTCCGTTCATATGGCTATCTAGATAAGTCTTAAACGTTCCCAGTGTGTCCGCCTCCACCACCTTGCCTGGCAGCGCATTCCAGGCCCCCACCACCCTCTGTGTAAAATACGTCCTTCTGATATCTGTGTTAAACCTCTCCGCCGACCTGGGAAAAAGCTTCCACCGTTCACCCTATCTATGCCTTTCATAATTTTATACACCTCTATTAGGTCACCCCTCATCCTCCGTCTTTCCAGTGAGAACAACCCCAGTTCACCCAATCGCTCCTCATAATTAAACCCTTCCATACCAGGCAACATCCTGGTAAACCTTCTCTGCACTCTCTCTAAAGCCTCCACGTCCTTCCGGTAGTGTGGCGACCAGAACTGGGCGCAGTATTCCAAATGCGGCCAAACCAACGTTCTATACAACTGCAACATCAGACCCCAACTTTTATATTCTATGCCCCATCCTATAAAGGCAAGCATGCCATATGCCTTATTCATTACCTTCTCCACCTGTGACATCACCTATCTCTACAGAGAGCAGGTCCCTCTGCGTATCTACACCCTTTATGGTTCTGCCATTTATCGTATAGCTCCCCTCTACGTTCTACCAAAATGCATCACTTCGCATTTATCAGGATTGAACTCCATCTGCCATTTCTTTGCCCAAATTTCCAGCCTATCTATATCCTTCTGTAGCCTCTGACAATGTTCCTCACTATCTGCAAATCCAGCCATTTTCGTGTCGTCTGCAAACTTACTGATCACCCCAGTTACACCTTCTTCCAGATCATTTATATAACGATACAATTGTGGGATTTTGTATATTTTCTAAATAGGAATGCTGCCAGTTAAAACTGCCAACAGACTAGAAAGATCAGTGGTTTCTGATTCCGTAATCTGTTTCATATTTTGCATTTTATGTACTGGCTGCTTGATTTGAAGTAAATATTAATGGTGAATAATTTAATAACTATGGCAATGTTGCTGTTTAGTTAGAGGCCGCTTTATACTATTTAGTACTATGACCCATTGGCATTTGAATTGTTAGCATACAGTGTCTGGATACAGCCGTGTAACTGAGCACTGCTGCCCATTGTCCCTTCTGTGAACAGAGCTTGAGCAGACCACTGAGCCGGAAGTCAAAAGGGCCCTGTACCAAGTTATTCTGGTGCACTGGCTGCAACCAGTGTTGTACAAAGAATAGATTTGAGTCTTTGAAAGTAGGCCAGGTCACTGCTGGTCAATTAATTATTTGAAATGAAAAAGAAACGTCCATTTAATAATCTTTATCCTCCCGTATTTGTCTGTATTCCCCACATCGCTCAGTGCAGTATCTGTGAAACATGTAAGTGACTTAAGTATCCTCAGAACACAGTACAGTGGTAGCAGAACCCAAGTAGCGAATGAAATACAGTACCAGAAACTGATGTTGAGCCACGTTCCAGAGAAGTGGTAAATTAGTGATGTGTGTAATATTTTTTTTTGATGGGGTAAGTTTGGTTCAGGCCGAAATGCTCAAATATTTTAAAGGTATCTGGATCTGCACCTGAAGTGCTGTAACCTGCAAGCTACAGAGTAGATGCTGGAAAGTGGGATTTAAAATGAGCGACTGGTTTGTTTTTTTTGCAGACACAATGGGCTGAATGGCCTCTTTCTGTACTGTAACTTTTCTAAGTGGGGCCAAAGTTGGTTCCTTTGGTGTTCCTAATTGCAGCAAATCTGGTCATACAAGAACTGAATGAAGGAACTTCAGGAAAGTCTGGAGATAGCAGAATGAATTTGCTCCAGAGAAATGGAAGATAGCTGTCAGACAAACAACGAATACCATGTTGGTGAAGCCTCTACAGAGAGCAGCTGGAATAATATTTGGTCAGGAATTGGGATTGGAGATTGCAGGGTTAAATACAGACAGAATTAAATTCTTCCAGCAGCTACCATGCTGCTTGGATACTTTTGGAAATCAAGCAGTCTAGGCTGAGTAATGAAGACATGAACATAGGTAGACATTATAGTTTTGACTTCAGTTTGGACAAGAATAGGCCAGACTGAGCAGAGGTGACAGGTTACCTTTGTAAGGTATTAGTAAACTGGTTGGCTTTTTTGGACAACCCAGCAGCAATTTTCCCTTGAATTGAGGTTCACAGAATTCAGTTCCACAACTTGTCAAAGCAGGAATTGAGTTTTATCTCTGGGCCCTAACAGTATAACTACTTGCCGCCATATCTGCAGTTTGTATTCAACTATGCAAGTGTTCCTGGCAGGAATTATTTGTATAAAACATCATGCTGGTATTCAATGAGTAGTGATGAATCCAAGCTCTGTGACAGGAGTAGAATTGATGGATTGAATGCAATTTATTTTCTCTCCTCATCTTGCGTCCTCCTATAACAATTAATCTTGCTTTTCCAGGCCCTCGCCTATTTTACTGAATAGTGGCATTCAACCTGATGTGGCAATAAATGCACTGCGCTTGAGTGTGGGACGTACAACATCAAAAGAGGATGTAGATGTCATTATTGAAGACCTGAAGCAAGCAGTTAATGAAATTGAAGGCTGTGCTTTGGTTGAGCAGTAGCACGGGACCAGGATCTGATTACTGCAGCAGAAACCCAGAGCTACAAAGTGAGAAAAATCAGGCCTTTCTCACCAAAAGATAGGGCTTGGAGTTTCCACTAAGGTGGGCTAGCTTTTTTTTTTCAAAGCAATTATACTAATACAAAAGATCGAGGAATTGCATTAAGCTTAAGGAAATTTCCACAATCTTTTTTACTGGTTTTAAAAAAACCAGGGCTATAAACCTGCCCTGTCCACAAAACTGGTCATCCCTCTGGATCAAGCTTTTAACCGTTGCAAGTTTATTTGAGGAGTGTGGTGCTAGTGTGCCTTTATGAAATGTTGGGGGTGATTCTCCTAACCTGCTGTGCTGCTCAGTGGGCCAGGAGACATCAGCGGGGACCGTTTCACGGGCTTCCTACTAGGCGTCACTGTTTCCGCAGCTCAGATTTCCAGAGTAATCAGCTCCGTGCTGGAAATCGGCGTGGAGCTGATTACCATATGGAAATCGGGATTTGCATTTAATTAGCGGGTCCGCCACTCTCCAATAGGATTGCTGGCAGAGGGAGGGAGGATGGTGGGGAGGGAGGGTGTTGGGACTAGTCATTGAGAGGGTGGGGAGAAGAGATTAGAACTGTCGGAGGGGGATCGGGAAATCTGTGTGGGGTGCGGTGCATTGGGGCTTGTCTGTGAAGCCAGTGATTGGTTGGGGGGGGGGGGGAGGTGGAGCGCTCTGCAAGGCCAGCAATGGGGAATGGGGGGGGGGGGGGTTGCAAGGTAGTGATCTGGAGGTCAACATGCGTTGATCTCCACACTGACAGTTTGGTGTATGTGCAGTGGCCTGCCCAGCGCTATGCTGGCAGCCTGTCAGGCAGGAATAGGCCCCACCCCATTCTTGGCCTGGGGCCTTCCATCCAGGAGACTCTGGATGTGCCTAGCCATCTGACTTCCCTCTTCTTGTGACCAAGACAGCCCCAGCCTCTCAAGCCAAAGGGGTGGTGCCATCACACAGCAGCATCCCAAAAGTAGGCCGGGGCTACCACAGATAATGTGGCCTGGAGATAGCAGACTGCCTCCACCTCTGTTGTGGATCCTGGGGATACACCAAGATGTAGCAGCAGGGATAGAAAGGTTAAGTTAGTGTAGTTGCACAGCTGGGGCACTGATATTAGGCAGTTGTAAATAATGAATATGTATGCAAGTCATCCTCCACTTCTGGCAATGTAATAAATCTCATTTTTTGCAACCTCTGTGGCTTTGTGCTTTCATAAAATCTCTCCATGAAGTTCCGCTGAGACAACTACATTCATCTTCCACTGAAAGGCTGAATGCTCACTCCAGAGCTCCTCCATCTCCTCTCTGCAACACTGCTAGCTCATTGATGACATTCCCAGTGACAGAACACAGTCATGTCAATGCTCCCCTGGCAATGAGGAGCTCCCCTACCCCATCCCCGGTGATGCACTTTCCCCTCTCCATCCTGTACAGCCAAGGTGCCCACCCCTCCCCTCCCTGGGTGCAAGCTCTGTAGGAAGCATAAACCCCGTAGTTGGCTTCTGCCCCCCTGGACCCAGTTCCTGTGGTGAACTACATGCTCACCTCAGAATTTCCCTTGGCAGTGAGCTTTCAACTTTTCTTAAAAACCTGTCCGGGAACGTGCCAACATGACATCACGTTGCCAGGGGTGGACTTTTCAATGATGATGGAGAGTTTGTTGTGGGGAGGCCTGTTCATGATATGCTGATTAATGCAAAATGGCAGGAAGCCCATTATGTCACTGTTTGGGGTTTTGGGGGGGGGGAGGTGCAGGGGCAATTGCTCTGGGAAATCTTGCCAGTGCAAATTGTGTTTTTTGGCTCTCGTAATTTGTGTTCCAAAAGCCCGGCCAATATCTTCTTTATTAGTTTAACATCCTTTGTTCAAATTTTGTCTGAATCTCCTTAGGACACTATTAACCATGAAAATTGGTGACCACATTTGAAGATTAGAAACCAGCCCCTACACCTGTGTTTAATGTAGGCAGCACTGTAACTGCCCATCTTTAGGATTAAACATTTAATGTCATCCACTGAACTGTAGGCTGGAAAGCTTTACACAGCAAAAATTCCTTGTTATTTTTAAATGCATGAACATTAGAGATCAGATAAAACTGCGAAGCGTGTTAGGATTGTTGATGTGATTTTTCATCACAATTGGAACATAGAACATAGAAAAGCTACAGCACAAACAGGCCCTTCGACCCACAAGTTGCGCCAAACATGTCCCTACCTACTAGGCTTACTTATAACCCTCTATCTTACTAACTTCCATGAACTTATCCAAAAGTCTCTTAAAAGACCCTATCGAATCCGCCTCCACCACCACTACCGGCAGCCGATTCCACGCACCCACCACCCTCTGAGTGGAAAAACATACCCCTAACATCTCCTCTGTACCTACTCCCCAGCACCCTAAACCTGTGACCTCTTGTGGCAACCAGTTCAGCCCTGGGTAAAAGCCTCTGAGAATCCACTCTATCAATACCTCTCAACATCTTATACACCTCTATCAGGTCACCCCTCATCCTTCGCCTCTCCAAGGAGAAAAGACCTAGCTCTCTCAACCTATCCTCATAAGGCATGCCACCTAATCCAGGCAACATCCTTGTAAATCTCCCCTTTCTATGGCTTCCACATTCTTTCTGTAATGAGGCGACCAGAACTGGGCACAGTACTCCAGGTGGGGTCTGACTAGGGTCCTATACAGCTGCAGCATTATCTCCCGATTTCTAAACTCAATTCCTCTATTGATGAAGGCCAGTATTCCATACGCCTTCTTAACCACAGTCTCCTCCTGCGACGCTGCTTTGAGTGTCCTATGAACCCGGACCCCAAGATCCTTCTGATCTTCCACACTGCCAAGTGTCTTACCCTTAATATTATATTCTTTCATCCTATTCGACCTGCCAAAATGAACCACCACGCACTTATCTGGGTTGAAGTCCATCTGCCACTTCTCCACCCAGTCTTGCATCTTATCTATGTCTCGTTGCAACTGCTGACATCCCTCTACACTATCCACAACCCCACCAACCTTTCTGTCATCAGCAAACTTGCCAACCCGTCCACTTCCTCATCCAGGTCATTTGTAAAAATCACAAAGAGCAAGGGTCCCTGAACAGATCCTTGAGGCACTCCACTGGTGACCGACCTCCATGCTGAAAAAGACCCATCTGCAACCACTCTTTGCCTTCTGTGGGTAAGCCAGTTCTGAATCCACAAAGCAATGTCTCCTTGTATCCCATGCCCCTTCACTTTCTCAATGAGCCTTGCATGGGGCACCTTATCAAACACTTTGCTAAAATCCATATAAACTACATCTACCCCTCGTCTATGTGTCTATTTGGTTCCAAGAGAAGTAGGATATATTTATTTTAAATTTATTTTTTAGGGGGAAGAATATAGATTTATTTTAAATTATAGATTAATTTGATTGGGTTGCTATTAAAATGTACAGTTAACAGTGATTATTGGACTTGCCTTTTGCGGAGAGGATTACTGATGTCTTTTTTTTTTCAGAATTATTAGCCACTTTTCCACTTAACTGTCCCACCTGTTAGCTGCTCACTGTAGGTCAAATGTGGTCATCTAGTCAAGCAACTTCTTGACTTGTCGCCTGGGCAGTACAGTGGCACAGTGGTTAGCACTGCTGCCTCACAGTGCCAGGGACCTGGGTTTGATTCCTGGCTTGGGTCACTGTCTGTGCACATTCTCTCCGTGGCTGCGTGGTTTTCCTCCAGTTTCCTCCCACAGTCCGAAAGACGTGCTGGTTAAGTTCATTGACCATGCTAAATTCTCCCTCAGTGTACCCGAACAGATCAGCGGGACGAAGTAGAAAGAGTCGAGAGCTTCAAATTTTTAGGTGTCCAGATCAACAACCTGTCCTGGTCCCCCCATGCCTGCACTACAGTTAAGAAAGCCCACCAACGCCTTTACTTTCTCAGAAGACTGAGGAAATTTGGCATGTCAGCTCCGACTCTCACCAATGTTTACAGATGCCCCATAGAAAGCATTCTTTCTGGTTGTATCACAGTTTGGTATGGCTTCTGCTCTGCCCAAGACCGCAAGGAACTACAAAAGGTCGTGAATGTAGCCCAATCCATCACCCAAACCAGCCTCCCATCCA
This sequence comes from Mustelus asterias, assembly GCF_964213995.1. NCBI lineage: Eukaryota > Metazoa > Chordata > Chondrichthyes > Carcharhiniformes > Triakidae > Mustelus > Mustelus asterias. The sequence goes on along the minus strand of NC_135803.1, from coordinate 72,455,309 downwards.
TTGACTCAGTCTACACTTCCCACTGCCTCGGCAAAGCAGCCAGTGTAATTAAGGACCCCATGCACCCTGGGCATTCTCTCTTCCACCTCCTTCCGTCGGGAAAAAGATACAAAAGTCTGAGGTCATGTACCAACCGACTCGAGAACAATTTCTTCCCTGCTGCTGTCAGACATTTGAATGGACTTACCTTGCATTAAGTTGATCTTTCTCTATACCCTAGCTATGACTGTAACACTACATTTTGCACTCTCTTGTTTCCTTCTTTATGAATGGTATGCTTTTTCTGTATAGCGTGCAAGAAACAATACTTGTTAATACATGTGACAAATCAAATCAGATGGCAAGGTGTGACGACTAGGGGATTTTCACAGTAACTTCACTGCAGTGTTAATGTAAACATACTTGTGACACTAATAAATAAACTGAACTGCAGACCAACATCACAGCTATCTTGTTTCAGCAGAATTATTGGTTTGGCACTCTTGACACCAAAGATAATCAGCCTGCTGCCCAATTCATACAAACATTCAGGATAGTGTAAACCAGCAGAAGTCTGCACCTGTTTGTTATTCTCAAAGGTGAGTTCTGAAGTATACGATTGGCCTAACTTGTCATGTGCAGAATCAGTATGATTATTATCCTAAGGTAACTTTGTAAGTTTGGAGGCTTCAAATCCTGCAGCTAACAGGGCTACACTACACAGGGGGCTAGAGAATAGCTGACAACTGAAGTAATCCCGTAGTCCAACAGATTATGGGATCGCAATCTGATATTTTCCAGGCCTCAGCAAGAACAGGAGCCAAAAAAACAAATTTTGTTCATGCAAAAGGCAGACTGTTGGTAACCATCATAACTCAAGGCCTTGGGAGTCAAACTGTGTTTGTACATAACATTTAATCAAAATTTGTGGGGAAAAAAGGGTTCAGTACATTTTTTTTTTAACCTCATGTTTTAATATAAAATAGAACGTGAGTCCTTGACGAGGTTCTTGGAAACATCCCAAAGTGCTGTAAATACATCGAAGTGAAGTCGCTCCTGTTGCGCGTATGTTGTAATGCTGCAGTAAGATAAATGATGATATAGGCTGTGAGAGAAGCGATGGCCAGGGCACTTGGTAAACTCCTATTTCCATACAAATTGTACCTTGGGATCTTTCACATACACTTTAACTGACTGTGTTTAATGTCATTTCAGAAGAGCGTGACATTTGGCACTGCAGCACTTGCTCACTACTGCCCTGAGGTATCAACCTAGCTTATAAATTTCAAATATTGGAGGATGGAAGGGGAAACAAGGGGGCAGTTTATAATACAATTGATTGTATAATTGATGTTGTGTCATTAGTTATTACCAACCCTCCAGGATTAGCCTGGAGTCTCCAAGAATTGAAGGTCAAACACCAGGTCACAGCTCTGTGCAACCCTGGGGAGAATTCCTGAGGATATCAAAAAATAATTGGGGATTTTTTGGTCATCTTCTTTGTACATTTCTTTTTACAGAATTAAAAAATACAGGGAAAAAGGCTGGCTGACAACCAAGCATCATCCAATTAGGTCTTTTTGCTTTCCAATTCTTGTAGGAAGACAGTGTGTCACAAGGATGGATGTGTTGGTCGGTTACTGACTGGAACATGAGGGAAAGTCATGTGATAAAACCTCCAGGATGCAGTTTGCAACCCTGTCATTCGTGCGGTGATTGTGAAGTTTTGCATACCAATTTTAAAAAATTCAAGAAATAATAGTATTGTAATTAGTGTTTATTCAGTAAATACCTGAAAATGGTTTATTTAATTTCACTTAGTAATATATTGAATTGATACAATGCAAAACAGTTAATACATTGAAGACTTCCATCTTCCCAATACCTCAATGTACCAGAGTCCCTATCATCAGGTTCCCCTTGTGTTTCAGTCACATACCCACAGTAACCTCATTGGTCTGTGTGGAAGGACAAGGATTTGGATGCACTTCCCTTCCTTAGTTAGTGTCACTGTGTAATAATCCATGACCCACACCCAGATTTGTTCTCATCCCCTCTTCCTCTGACACCCAAACCTACTAGGGGACTGTATTAAATCCGAGGTAAAGAAAAAAAAGTGAAGAAGTTCTTCAGTGTGCTTAAGTTCCCTAAGCCAAAAAGAGAATCAAGTTTAATGACTGATATTAACAGTAAGCAAATATAAGCCTCCCAAAACCTCTTGTCTTAAATTTGGAAAAGATTGAATTTAATGGTTCTCTTCACAATTAGCTGATAGAATCCTTTGGGAATCTACATGGTGATAGAAGCTGGGGGCTAAACCAAATGGCTAGCTTTTTGGGTTGTGTTTGGTACAGTTTTGTATGTTCTGTTTTATCATAGCAAATGCTAAAGTAACACAATGCGTGTCATTCAAAGATTAGTTTCATGTTCTGTCATCTGATTGTTAGATCTTGGAGCCATTCTATGCCTTCCAGCCTTCACTCAGTGCTTGCTCTTCTTGCAGTGCTTAAGGGCATCCTTCAAAGCTCCGAGCACAAGATCTGCATTGGCTTTTGTGCAGTTGATGCCCATCAATCCAATCCGCAAAACCTAAACACCAGGAAATAGATAGTCATAGATAGCTTAGAAATATTAGCATAAATCCATCAATCTCATTTTCCAGATGGAGATGCAAGGGTTGCAATTGGAGGGAGTGTAGCCTTTATGAAAGAATGCTCCATCTTCAACCTGTCATTGGACATCCTGAAGAGTATATTGGACATCTTCAGGAGTTAGGGGTTAATAGTTTAACTTTCTAGTATCTTGGAGCAATAGACTTCCCAAACAGAATGGTTTTGAAGAGTCTTGACAGGAAAGCATTGCTGGTCTTCCGCTTTGAGTCTGAATATTATCAAGAAATGTGTGTACAAACAATTAAGTGACAATAATGACATCAACCATGGCTGAGTGAAGTATAACTTTGGTGGCTAGTTTGTGAAATACTGATAGAGGGATCCGTTGACTACAGAAAGATAGTGATTATTAAAGCCTACTCATCAAATGATTTGAGAACAGTTAAGTTGGGAAATCTTGCTTGAATGAAGTAGCTTTCAAGCAAACTACAGCTGTTTACATGAATGGACTGTTTCAAGAGATTCAGGAATTAACCTCATGAGATCTTATCCGTGACGTGTACTGTTGATGTAGGCAAAATATGGTGTATGAAAGAACATAGTTTTCAACAGTTCTTTGGAGGTTTCAAGAAATAGAACTAGAAACCATAAGCCACTCTTTTTGTACAGTATAGATGAGCCACCTAAACTGGATATCAATGTACTCCTCCAAAATGTCTTGGGCTTAATTGAAACACATAATTGCGAACCATAAAAGGAAGGAGGACTAATTGTTGAATATTAACACCTTCATCACTAGAAACACACGAGAAAATAATTTGCCCTTTTATTAATCATGCACCGGCCCCACAACAGTTCAGTATGCTACTCATTCCTACAACTACTTGGCCTAAAAAATAAAGCTAAATTATCACTTTCTGTGGAAGCTTAACATATTTGAAGCATTTTTCTCCCCGCAGCGAGATTCTGGCAGTTGTCTGCTAATGTTGCATATAACTAATGGCTGGCTGGACTGACCTCCATGTAAGATCATTTCTCAACAGCTACGCAGCCAAGGTTAGGGACTTGCCATGTGAGAAATCCCAGGTGAAGGGAATCATATAAGCAGTATGTTGGCAATAGATAATTATCTTCAGTTTGGGCAGAATAAATGTAAGTGATTGCAGGTGTTTGGAAACAAATATAAAAGATCCACTAAAGGATAATATCCTTTGAAGATGTCTTCAGGTACTATGCCCTAAGTGTGTATTAGCAACCAAATTGATTGTTACATGGTTACATTCGGCAAAGTACTCCAATGGTTTCCTGTTGCCTGCCAGCAAGTGTAATGGAATTTATAGGCTGATAATCAACCTGTTTGACCACACTATAAACATACCTTCCATGGTCATGGAGTCCTGGAGTGGAACTTGAACCAAGAGCTTCTGGCTCAAAAGTAGGGACACTAATACTGTGCCACAAGACTCCTTCCCCTCTTAAGACTTTATATCAAAAACCATATCTTTCCCCAGAACCTTAGCTATGCTTTGTGCCTTCAGGTAATTAAGATCTGACTACCCTTTCATAATTTTCTTCAGCTGCATATGTAGACAATCCGTCCCTTCATAATGTACAGGTAAAATAATAACACTAACATTATTACACACCATCTTCCCTGTGGGTTCACCCCCCCAATCCCAATCCTACCTTTCCAATTGTGGGCCCCAGTCCCCCAGTGATTTCAATCTGATAGTTCTTCATGATGAAATCAACAATCTCTTTCCACTCATAACCATCTGGTACCGCAATTGTTGTAACTGTGGGGAGTCTTATGGCCTGAAGAGTGAAAGATAAAATATTTTAATATTTTTCCTCCTTGGTTGTACCATCCCATTTATCTAAATGCATGGTTTTCCTTCACGATTGGACCTTCAGGTCTAGAAGTTCATCTGTGCTGTAGGTGGGATTCAGTTTATCAGTATTGTTTTTCATCTCTATTCCCATAAATGATTCATAATCTTAGCATTTTGTCTTATATCAATGACTTGGATAAAGACTTGAAGTTGTATATTCAAGTTTATAAGTGACACAAAGTTAGTTGACACAGTAAGTTGTGTAGGTGGGAGCAAAGAAATTACAAAGGAACATGGGTTACGTGAGTGGACACTTGGGACAAGTATGTGATCATTCACTTTGAAATGAAAGTTAAATTGGAAACTTAATATTGAGAGACAAGGAACTGTGGAGGAACAAAGGTATTTGGGTCTCCAGGTACATACATTTCTAGAAGTTAGTATTCATGTAGAAAAACTAATCAAAAAGGTTAAATCACTGGAAAGGAAATGGTTGAAGTGATTGCACACTTGTATTTGAATGGAATAAGGGTGACACAGTGGTTAGCAATGCTGCTTCACTGCGCCAGGAACCTGGGATCAATTCCAGCCTCTGGCTGTGTGGAGTTTGCACACTCTCCCCATGTCTGTGTGGGTTTCCTCCGGGTGCTCCAGTTTCCTCCCACAGTCCAAAGATGTGTGGGTTAGGTTGGTTGACCATGCTAAATTGCCCCTTAATGTTAGGGGGACTAAATATGTGTGAGTTACAGGGATAGGGCCTGGGTGGGATTGTTGTCAGTGCAGGTTCAATGGGCCGAATGGCCCCCTTCTGCACTGTAGGGATTCTATTCTTTGATTCTATGATTCTAAGTACATGAGGAAGAAAGAAATATAAATATGTTAATCTGTCCAATCATCATTAGCCGTAGTCCTCAAGGGGCTGGAGATATCTCTCTGCTCACAGCAAGTCTGTGTGTCGCTGTCATCCCTCCTTCCATCCAGTTTTTAATCTTGTCCACCCATCCAGTTCTTCTCCAACCTAAGCTGTTCTTTTCTGTTATTTCCATATTGGTTGTCTCCAATTCTCACCCTGTCTTTTCTAGTGACGGTACTTTCTCTATTTCCACTTCTTCACTTTGGTCAAAAATCAAGTTAAATGCTGAGACTCTGACTTCCCTGCAGAGAATTTTATTGGTTCTTTGCACTGCCCATCAGATTCTAAGGACCTTTTGCTAGAATCACATTTCAAACGTTGCAATTCTCTTCTCATTAGCCTTGTTGAAGGTGCAGCTCTCGCACTCGTACTGCGTAGAGCTCCACACCAGGGATTTTGCAAGTTTCTTTTCAACTGCTCCCAATTCAAAAGTCTTATCAGAGTTTAAGTACTTCAACGAATGCTGTTTGTCCAGTGCTACTCAGACATTCCTTCTCTCTCACTCAATCACTCCTTGGGTATATTTAAGGCTGAGATAGATACTTTGATCCGTAGGGGAATCAAGGGTTATGGAGAAAGGGCAGGAGAGTGAATGTAAGGAATGTCGGATCAGCCAGGATCCTATTGAATGCTGGAGCAGGCTTGAGGGCCAAATAGCCTACTCCTGTTCCTGTTTCTTATGGTCTTATCCATCTCCCACCCCTTTACCCTTCTCTCTTCCATCTCACCGTTCCTTCCCTCTCCCACTAACACTGCCTTCCTTCTCCCACCCGACCACTGGACAACTGCATTATCTCTTGAGAATATTTACTCTCCTCAATTTATAGCATGTTCACACTGAAGCACCCGTGAATATTACCATGTACGCTCTGTAGTTTGAAATCCCACCAATACTGAGGGGACTAGTGCTTGCATGCTCAGTCCCTTAGTTTTCAGACTGCTGTGCCATTGCTTACCTTATCCTTTACAAAGAGTTTTAATCCCAGCTCCTGTATCCCTTTGTGTAGATACTCAGCATTCTCCTGGTGAAGCTTCCAGTTTTTCTCAAGGCCCTGTTTATAAATAGCAATAGTTACAAAACATCAAGTTGTAAAAACAAGAATAATTCCCCCACCATTTTTTTAGAACACTGTACCATCTACAGGCAAGACTCAGAAAAACACCCAGGATGTGGTGTAACAGGCAACAGTTGACAATCAAGCCTGGTGTTCTGTTAAAAATTAAGCAGGGATCCTGTGGCTGTTGAAGTCTGTAAGGTGAGCTTTGAATGAGGACAGTGGTAGTCGTTAAATAAATGCTGCCAGACCTGCTGAGATTTTCCAGCATTTTCTCTTTTGGTTTCAGATTCTAGTATCTGCAGTAATTTGCTTTTATATAGTAGCAGTCATGACTGGGATGTCCATGCAGTTCAACACTGACATTACGGTCAGCTACGAAGAATGACCAGCTGGACCAGGGAGTTTCTGATATTCGTGCCTGTATTCCAGAATAAGTCAACATTCTCGCAAAATGAGAGACTGTTACTGGATGATAGATATTGTTCTGAAGAAAAGGTGCAGTTAGTTAGATATTATACTGAGATTGAAGAGGTGGCGTTGGTGGCTGCTAGGATTGAACTCTGATACTGTCCTCAGACTGGAAAGCAGTGAGTTAGAAACTGTCCTGAGGGGGTGGGGGGCAGTGAGTTAGACTGACCTGAGGGGGTGGGGGGCAGTGAGTTAGAGACTGTCCTGAGGGGTGGCGTAGTGAGTTGAACACTGTCTGAGGGTGTGGGACAGTGAGTCAGAGACTGTCCTGAGGGGGTGGGGCAGTGAGTAAGAGTTTGTCCTGAGGGGGTGGGGCAGTGTGTTAGACACTGTCCTGAGGGGTGGCGTAGTGGGTTAAACACTGCCCTGAGGGGGGGTGGGGGACAGTGAGTTAGACACTGTCCTGAACTCGTGGGGCAGTGAGTTAGAGACTGTCCCAAGGAGGTGGGGGATAGTGAGTTAGAGACTGTCCTGAGGGGGTGGGGCAGTGAGTAGAGACTGTCCTGAGGGGGTGGGGCAGTGAGTTAGAGACTGTCCTGAGGGAGTGGTGATGTGGAGATGCCGGCGTTGGACTGGGGTAAACACAGTAAGAAGTTTAACAACACCAGGTTAAAGTCCAACAGATTTATTTGGTAGCAAAAGCCACACAAGCTTTCGGAACATTAAGCTCCTTCTTCAGGTGAGTGGGAATTCTGTTCACAAACAGGGCATATAAAGACACAAACTCAATTTACAGAATAATGGTTGGAATGCGAATACTTACAGCTAATCAAGTCTTAAAGGTACAAACAATGTGAGTGGAGAGAGCGTTAAGACAGGTTAAAGAGATGTGTATTGTCTCCAAACAGGACAGCCAGTGAGACTCTGCAGGCCCAGGCAAGTTGTGGGGGTTACAGATAGTGTGACATGAACCCAAGATCCCGGTTGAGGCTGTCCTCATGTGTGCGGAACTTGGCTATCAGTTTCTGCTCAGCGACTCTGCGCTGTCGTGTGTCGTGAAGGCCGCCTTGGAGAACGCTTACCCGAATATCAGAGGCCGAATGTCCGTGACTGCTGAAGTGCTCCCCCACAAGAAGAGAACAGTCTTGCCTGGTGATTGTCGAGCGGAGCAGTGAGTTAGACACTCTCCTGAGGGGCTGGGTGAGTGAGTTAAATTATGTCCTGAGGGGGGTAGGGGACAGTGAGTTAGACACTGTCCTATGGGGCTGGGTGAGTGAGTTAAATTATGTCCTGAGGGGGGGGGCGGGGATGCAATAAGTTGCTTTATGGATTATTATTATGAATCTAAGTTGTGCTGATTGGGTCTATCTATTGCTTTCACTGCATGAAACCTTTGGAAAAACTATCCATTGAATTAACATAATGTTCATAAACTAACCAATACTCACTTCTTCTGCAAGTATTGCAAGCGCCTCTCTCAATGCAAAAAGGCCAGTAATGGGGGTTGTGTGGTGGTATCTGTAAAAACAGCAATGTTATTCATATTCTTTTCAGCTGGGTTAATGATTCTCATTGGCCACTTGGGCCATGAAAACTGTTTTTTTCCATCAAAATCCCAATTGTTTTGCTAAGATTTCTACATCAGTTAAATTCTATCTGAAGGAAGATGAATAGATCCAAACTTTCACAGCACAGTAAGTGTTGGAAAAATGACTCTGTTACACACTCTCTGGACTGAGGAAATGTTTAGAATGGATTTCTCATACTTTAAGGTGTCTTTGAGCCATTGATCGTTGAAGAACAATTTTAAAATTAATTTGAAACGAATAGCATAAATATATACTAAGTTTGGATTGTTTGATGACATCACATTACAACTGTACTGTTCAAAAAACAAACCAGAGCCTAATCGAGGCCCCTAAGTGAGTGAGTGACACTCAGGCACTCCCTCCCTCTCGCTTGTTTCTTGGTCCCTGACCCCTTCCTTCCCACCACCCCCTACTTCCTCCAATCCCTCTCCCACCTCCTTCTAACCCTCCACCCAGCCTCTATTTCCCTTCCTCAGCCATCCCATCCTTCCTCCCAGCCACCAATCTGCTCCTTCCTTCACTCACCCACCACTTGTTTTCCCCAAGCCACACTCCCCTTCTGACTGCCCCTTATTCCTTAAAAACTGCTTTAAAAACATTCCTCAAAACTGCTCCTTCCCCACCCACCTAGGCATGGGTGGCATGGTGGCACAGTGGTTAGCACTGCTACCTCACAGTGCCAGGGACCCGGGTTCGATTCCCGACCTGAGTCACTGTCTGTGTGGAGTCTGCACATTCTCCCTGTGTCTGCATGGGTTTCCCCCGGGTGCTCCAGTTTCCTCCCACAGTCCGAAAGACGTGCTGGCTAGGGACATTGGCCATGCTAAATTCTCCCTCAGTATACCCGAACAGGTGCTGGAGTGTGGGGACTAGGGGATTTTCACAGTAACTTCATTGCAATGTTAATATAAACCTATTTGTGACACGAATAAAATAGACTATTAAAAACTATTCCTTGATTTCTAGAATATTTTCAGCAATGAATGAATGGAACTCTATCCTACTTTCTTGGGTTCCCGTCACAACCCCAGAGGTTTGAGAGCCAACTCATGTCAAGGTACAGCGAAGTTGGCTTCTTCTTTCGATTAAACATTTTCTGGCTGTAAAAAAAAAACACACACACCCCACATTTGAAAGTGGATTTTTAGAAACTGATGTAAAATATTTGTAATTATGTTCTATGAGTTTTATGAACATCTTGATGATTGGAATCACTTGCAGGCTGCTGGATATTCTTCCACCTTTACAGGTGCCAAGCCATTGAGATATTTTTGATACAGATAGGCTGAGGAAGAGAGATTGACTGATTCTAGGAGAAAGTGAAAAGATAAATGTTGCGTGGAAACAAACTGGAATGTGCATTCTTCCTGCTGTCTTTCTCAAACTCTGACTGAGGATTCAGTAAACTGTTGGATTCGTTGTTATTTATTGGGAATATTGATTTTTTTTAATGGGAGATTATTAAACTATGATGTGAACTCAACTATTTTACTGGAATACAAACAGGGACTCGAAACACCCAGAAAGAGCCTGCACAAAGTGATTGAATGGCGGAGCAGACTCGATGGGCTGAATGGCCTAATGTTGCTTCGATATCTTATGGGTAAGGATATGGCTGGGTATTCAGCAATAGCACTCTAAATTGTCACTGATCCCCCTGATTTCTGCCACTTTAAACCATCTGTTCAACCTTTAAGAAATAAACATGGCCTGAGGGAGGGATTTTCCAGCCTCCCTGCAGTATATTTTCCAGCAACAGAGGGGGCTCACCATTGTCGCTGGTGGGATCACCGTGGCTCACCTATACCACCGCAAGGGAACCCGCCTGGGGAGCGAAGTCGCCTGCGACAGAGCCAGAAGATCCCATTGGCGGGAAAGGCTGAAAAATTCTGCCCTGAGTTTAAAAAATATAAGATTGTGCAGGAGGGATGAAACAGAAACCCAAAGTGATGGAAATTGGATCATTTCACGGTTTATGTAACAACTTCTGGATCTCATTCAAATCTGTTTGGACAAAGTAAACCTTTCTGCCATGTGAATAAAGAAAGTACTTGTGTTTATATAGCACCTTTTAGAATGTCAGGAGGTCCCAACATGCTTTACAATACTTTGAAATGTAGTCACTGGTGTAATGTAGGAAACACAACACAATTTACAGATAGCAACAGTATGACCAGAAAATCTACTTCTTGCTGTTGGTTGAGGGATAACTGTCATTAGAACAGTGGGTAGGATTCTCATGCTCTTCTCCATGACAATGCATAGGATTTAACCCGAGAGAACAAAGAGGATCTCCATGGACATTTCATCAGAAAATTTGTACTTACAACACCACAGCACTCCTTCAGTACTGCACTAAAATGCCGGCCTGGATTATGTACTCCAGTCACTAGAGTAGGACTGGAACCCAGAATCTCTGACTCATGAGAAAGTTGCCAATTGAGCCACACCCAACATAGAATCACCTTTAACTGATCACCTGGAAAACCAAAACCAAAAACTCTATAT